>NC_056728.1:1117504654-1117660808 GCF_019279795.1 Protopterus annectens
TTTCAGATACAGATTACAGCCATTATCAGGTATTAAAGTGTAGGTGTAGGTAAGATGAGAGTAAGAGGAGTTACGTTAGGTTTTATACTATTTCAGATACAGATTACAGCCATTATCAGGTATTAAAGTGTAGGTGTAGGTAAGATGAGAGTAAGAGGAGTTACGTTAGGTTTTATACTATTTCAGATACAGATTACAGCCATTATCAGGTATTAAAGTGTAGGTGTAGGTAAGATGAGAGTAAGAGGAGTTACGTTAGGTTTTATACTATTTCAGATACAGATTACAGCCATTATCAGGTATTAAAGTGTAGGTGTAGGTAAGATGAGAGTAAGAGGAGTTACGTTAGGTTTTATACTATTTCAGATACAGATTACAGCCATTATCAGGTATTAAAGTGTAGGTGTAGGTAAGATGAGAGTAAGAGGAGTTACGTTAGGTTTTATACTATTTCAGATACAGATTACAGCCATTATCAGGTATTAAAGTGTAGGTGTAGGTAAGATGAGAGTAAGAGGAGTTACGTTAGGTTTTATACTATTTCAGATACAGATTACAGCCATTATCAGGTATTAAAGTGTAGGTGTAGGTAAGATGAGAGTAAGAGGAGTTATGTTAGGTTTTATACTATTTCAGATACAGATTACAGCCATTATCAGGTATTAAAGTGTAGGTGTAGGTAAGATGAGAGTAAGAGGAGTTACGTTAGGTTTTATACTATTTCAGATACAGATTACAGCCATTATCAGGTATTAAAGTGTAGGTGTAGGTAAGATGAGAGTAAGAGGAGTTACGTTAGGTTTTATACTATTTCAGATACAGATTACAGCCATTATCAGGTATTAAAGTGTAGGTGTAGGTAAGATGAGAGTAAGAGGAGTTACGTTAGGTTTTATACTATTTTCAGATACAGATTACAGCCATTATCAGGTATTAAAGTGTAGGTGTAGGTAAGATGAGAGTAAGAGGTGTTATGTTAGGTTTTATACTATTTCAGATACAGATTACAGCCATTATCAGGTATTAAAGTGTAGGTGTAGGTAAGATGAGAGTAAGAGGAGTTACGTTAGGTTTTATACTATTTCAGATACAGATTACAGCCATTATCAGGTATTAAAGTGTAGGTTTAGGTAAGATGAGAGTAAGAGGAGTTACGTTAGGTTTTATACTATTTCAGATACAGATTACAGCCATTATCAGGTATTAAAGTGTAGGTGTAGGTAAGATGAGAGTAAGAGGAGTTACGTTAGGTTTTATACTATTTCAGATACAGATTACAGGCATTATCAGGTATTAAAGTGTAGGTGTAGGTAAGATGAGAGTAAGAGGAGTTATGTTAGGTTTTATACTATTTTCAGATACAGATTACAGCCATTATCAGGTATGGGTTGTAGTAAAGAACAGTACAAGTGTTAGCACGTTTTCTACTAATGGACTGATGATATGTTTGAATGAATATGCAAGGATATCAACAGGGCTAAGTAAGGGAAAAGTTATAGTGTAGCAGAATCCTTGCAACTGAGCATAGTTATTGTTACCCTGGGGTGTAGCAAGAGCAGAGCCAATTATTAGAATAATGGGATTTCAGGAGGTGTTTGAATTTGGTACTAGAAGTAGTGCTAGTTATAATGTTTGGGAGTGAGTCCAGGTTTGGGCTGTTATGCAGGCAAAGAGAGATTTACCTGCTTCATTTTTGTGTCTTATTACTTGAATGAGATTTTGGTTACTAGATCTTAGGGCTCTAGTGGTGGTGTAGGGCTGAATTAGCTGTTGGAGAGCAGGTGTTTTCTCAGGGTAGTAGTAGAGTTTATGTGCAACTGTGGCTTGATTAAGTCTTAGCAGCTCAGGAAGTTCCAGCCACTTGAGTTGCATTAAGACAGTGATGGGACCTATTTGTGGAGTCTGTTGTGAATGTGGCAATTTTGTTGTAGCAGGATTCCGTTTTGTGAAGTTCAGTCTGGTGACGGTTAGTTAAGATAGGGGAAGCACAGAGAAGGATGGAGAGGAGGTGGCTTCTTGCAATAGTGGCTTTGGTCTGTTCAGTCATGAACTTTTTGTTTCTATAGAGGAGACCTAGTTTTCTGTTTACCTTTTTGATGGTCTGTGCTATATGGATATCAAATTTTAGGTGATTATCAATCTGTACTCCTAGTAGTTTTGTGTGGTTGGTGGGTGTGATTTGAATATTGTTTTTGGAGTTTATGATGAGGCTATAGTTTGAATTGGATGATCTGCCAGGGGTGAATAGGATTAGTTTAGTTTTCTTTGGATTGAGAAGAAGTTTTATTTTAGTAAACCAGGTTTCTGCTAGAGTAAAGTTGAGTTGGGTAAGGGTGTGTAGTTCCTTTATGCTGGGGGCAGCACATATTATGGTGGTGTCATCAGCATATTGAACTACTGTGGCAGTGGGCAGTGAAGAGGAGATGTTGTTGGTGAAGAGGGAGAACAGCAGTGGGCCAAGGATTGATCCCTGAGGGACTCCTATGGAAACTGGTAAGAGGGAGGACAGCTTTTCTTGCCAGAGAACTGCTTGTTGGCGTTCTGATAGATAGCTATTGAACCATAGTATAGTGGAGGAGCATATACTGAGACTAGATAAAGTATTGAGGAGCATGTTGTGATTAACCATATCAAAGGCTTTTGATAAGTCAAGGAAGATGGAAGATACGAAAAGACCTTGGTTTCTATAATGGTTGACTGTATTGGTATAGGATAGAAGGGCAGTGGTTGTGCTGTGGGAGGGTCTGAAGCCATGTTGGGTGTTGGATAGTAGGTTGTTTTGTTGGAGATATTGCATTAGTTGCAAGTGGACAACTCTTTCAAGAATTTTTGATAAGGGTGATAGTATGGCTATAGGACGATAGTTGGTCAGCTCTAAGGAGTTGCCTCCTTTGTGCAGAGGAAAAATGTGGTAAGTTTTCCAGAGGGTAGGAACTATGTGTTCTGAAATTGATCTATTTATGAGAAGAGACACTGGGTATGATATGGCTTCTGCTGCTATCTGAAGGAAATCTGCAGGAAGTTTATCGGCAGCTAGTGTGGTCGGTTTTAGCTTCCTAAGGAGGTTTGCAATCATTTTAGTGGACACTGGCTGTAGAGAAAAGCTAGAGATGTTATTTTTTGTATTACTGTTGGTTGTAGTGGATGATTGCATAGTAGTGCCATTATTTGTCTGGGTATTGGCTAGATTTTGAACTGTTTCTGTAAAGAATTTATTAAATTGTGTAGGAATATCATCCTGGTTGTTTGGCAGTACAGGGGTGGGAGTGGATGCTTTCCCAGGGTGAAGTAATCTATAATGGAAGTCCAGAATTTTTGGGGGTCGTGGCTATATTTATCCTGTAGATTTTTATAGTAGTTGGACTTCTCTAGTTTAGTTAACCTCTTGGCTTTATTATGTAGTTCATTGTACTTTAACCTTAGAGTAGTACTTTTATCTTTGTGGGATGCTATCCAGAATTTGTCCCTTTCTTTCATTGTCGTTTCTGTCTCTTTGGTAAGCCATGGAGCATGGTGGGTTTTTGTTCTAATGGATCTGGAGGGGGCATGATGGTCTAGGATATGTAGGAAGGTTGAGTTAAAGTACTGTACAGCTTCATTGAGAGGTAGTTGTTTAAGTAGGAGCCAGTTACAACTTAGTGCTTTGTTAAAGTCATTGGCTCTGAAGTGTCTTTTATTATGTATTATTCTGAGTAAAGGTAGATTGGGTAGGTGGTTGGTCTTGCTCCTAATTAGGTAGGTGGGTTGATGGTCGCTTAGACTGTCAGGAAAATAGCCAGATTGATGTACAAAAGTGGGGTGGGATACCAGAATCCAATCCAAAATGGATTGATGTTTGGTTGTTTTGTCAGTCCTTGTGGGCGTAGTGATTATTTGTGAGAATCCATAAAGGTTGATATTATCTGAGGGATAGTCATTGGAGCAGTTGCCCCAGTCTATGTTAAAGTCACCTAGTAGTATGGCTTCATAAGGGAGGGAGAGAGAGAACCAATTTAACATGTTTTCCATAATGGGAATGCTGTTACCTGGGGGTAGATAGGCACCTGCGATGATTATTTGTTTGTTTGTGTTTAATTTAAATTTGGCAAGGATCAGTTCTACCTTGTTGATTTCTTCATTATTATAGTCAACTAGTTCTAGTGTGAGGTGACTTTGAAATAGAATTGCTACACACATGCACACACACACACACACACACACACACACACACACACACACACACACACACACACACACACACACTGTATTATATATAGATAAGTTATACACACACACACACACACACACACACACACACACACACTGTATTATATATAGATAAGTTATACACACACACACACACACACACACACACACACACACACACACACACACACACACACACACTGTATTATATATAGATAAGTTATACACACACACACACACACACACACACACACACACACACACACACACACACACACACACTGTATTATATATAGATAAGTTATACACACACACACACACACACACACACACACACACTGTATTATATATAGATAAGTTATACACACACACACACACACACACACACACACACACACACACACACACACTGTATTATATATAGATAAGTTATACACACACACACACACACACACACACACACACACACACACACACACACACTGTATTATATATAGATAAGTTATACATACACACACACACACACACACACACACACACACACACACACACACACACACACACTGTATTATATATAGATAAGTTATACACACACACACACACACACACACACACACACACACACACACACACACTGTATTATATATAGATAAGTTATACACACACACACACACACACACACACACACACACACACACACACTGTATTATATATAGATAAGTTATACACACACACACACACACACACACACACACACACACACACACTGTATTATATATAGATAAGTTATACACACACACACACACACACACACACACACACACACACACACACACACACACACACACATACACATTGTATTATTATATAGATATGTTACACACACACACACCAAATGGAGAAATGGTATACTGACTCATTAAAACAAATGTGCGCGTATGTAGAATGCACTACTGACTCTATCTACCTATCTACAATTGAAGCTGCATGGGTCTGTAAGGAATATTTGGTTGAAAGGGTCGTAAATAGCAATGATCAAAGGAGTATTTGGTAATGAACAGCCCACTCATCTTCCTTTTAATAAACAAAACATCTGATACCCACATTTTAGTTCATACCACTGTTGCTTTTCCAGCCCTGCATTTTTTATTGTTTCTGTTGCTTTTTTGGCTGAACATAATTTACTGTTTCCCTGCTACACTGTCTGATGTAATATATTTTACTACTTAGTATAATATGTCTTCCCGGCAGTGGCTGAAATACGGCCTTTGGGATTAGTACAATACCCTGGTCAGCAAACTTACTATATATAAGTAAATAAATTCTTGTTGCTAAACACTGTAGATTAAAGATGTACAGTGTCTAAGACTAGATTACATTTATTTATTAACTGGATAAACTCTAACATTTTGTTATGCCATGGTTTGTTAGCAGTTGATTCAGTGTTATTTTAAAAATATCTTCAGGACATTAAACTCTGATGGCTCAACTACTATTTAAGTAGTTGACCTGTTCAATTCAGCCTTAGTGATAACACTAGGAAACAGCTCCAGCGAAAAGCCTATAGCTTGTCATTAAAGGATGACTTTCACTTGTATCTCTTGAGCTTAATTCTCATGAGCATGCTGCTTTGAGACAGCATTTGCTAAGAGTTTTGTTAACTTCTCTTCCTTTTAGACTATAATTGATATACTCACTTATCAGCAAGTTCTGGGTGGTCTGAGGTAAGTGAACCTCGTGGAAAGAGAGAGACACACTGATTCATTTTAAATTTTCTCCAAGCTGCACTGACATTGGACTAAGAATAATAAAGGTTTTTGAAGTGTGGGAGATTTGTCCCTCACAAAAGAATGCTTACTTTTGTGGCACACATGGTTGTACATAGAGCAGCTCAAGTACCTGTATTTACAGAAAACAGATTGTGAAACAGTCAGTGATGAGCTCTTGTGACTAGACAAGCATGATGTGAGCTTTTATATGAGGGTACATTGTAGATTTGATATGAACGTTTAATTTCATTGTCCTAGATGGTGAAGGATAGCAGCAGTATTGGCTGAAAATACCATTTACTAACTGGTAATCTGACACTGGGGTTTTATGCATCAGCAACATGCTGAGTTTGGGTAGTCTGAATGTTTATTGGGTGAAATCAAGAAATTACAGTTTTGACTTACAGCACACAGGTAGGTCCAGTAATAGCGGTTATGCAGCTAGCAAGGGATACATGCTGAGGGGGTGTCACAGTGCTTCGGTATTAGAATGCGATGCTGTAATAGCAGTAACTTACATTATGTATAGGTTTCTCAGTAATAGTAAAACACAACAAAATGCTACTCACATTTTTGTTCATTGGTAAAAACAGAACTGTGACGAGTCCATTTTGATGCTTCAGCCACGTAACACGAGCAGCTTAAATTATTCTGAGCAGACGGATGTCCAATGGCAAAAATACAGAAACCAGAGCAACCTGCATACATTAGGTACCGATCACTTAGATACAGAACGCATATATCATATTTATAGCGGCTGTTCTTGCTGGCACAAACTGGTGCACCAGTTTCTTCTTCTTCATATATTTGTGGTTCCTCTAGTTGATCTGCAAGAATGAAGAAAAAAAGAAAAAAAAAACATTGATCACATTGTTGAAAAATAAAATTGCTTGGATTATATGCAGTAAAAGGCTATGCATGAAAAAAGGAAGACTGCATCCTTCTCTTGACACATATAACTTTTACAATTAGTATTTCATCTTTCCTTAAACACACTACATGAAAAGTGTGAAGACCATGTCCTGCAGTCACTTTTATGTGTCTCTTTTTGAAATGTACCCAACATATTTCTGAGAACATTTACTTTTACCCCTCTGTGTATCAGCACCAGTAGCTGTCTGGCAGTTAGCTCATATGGTTAGAGATATGAGCTATTAACAACAAGTAGCAGCATGTAGGTGAGGATTTGAATCACTTACCTTATATTTATTTTCCAGTGATGAGTTAGAGGGGTTGAGTTTATGGCAAATTTGCAATTTTTTATAGCAACTTTCAAAAAAATTTTTTTTTTTTGTTTCAATTAGTTAGAATTGGGTACCATATAATAGTGAGGGCAAGAGTTACATTCTAGTCAGGGTACTTTCGTCAGATGTGGGCAGGTAGTTGTTGCTCCTGTGTAGCATGCCTAGCTTTTGGTGGGTTTTGATACTACCTTTAAAGTACAAAATTAAAATAACAAAGACATTTTACCTTTTGATTCAGTTAAGAATGACACTTCAGGATTTACAAAGTAGTGGTTCATTCTATAAACAGTGCTAGGAGACTGCCTGACAAAATTTTCAGATCACACTCAAAGAATAAAGGGAAAAAAACTTAATGTATATACTTTTTCTTATTAATTTTATGCATGCAGAACTTTGATGCAACAATGCTTTTAACAAATCAATGTTTTTTCATATTCCCTCATCCCTTGTGTTCCTCACTTAGAGCTTGATGTGAACACTATACAAATATGCATTCTAAAACACAGATCACCTGGTCTAAGAATTTATCTTTCAACCTTGTAACATTTAGTACCAGTATACACTATCTCACAGAGCATACCTCTCAACTTCTTACTGCAAGAAATCTGGACAAAGCCCAACAAAAAGGGAGAACAAAGACCCAAAAATAGGGACATGTTTTAAATATTGCTCTTATAAAGTTAGAAAGTTGCTAGAGTTACAGAGTTTGTTTTAACATACATATTCTCAATGATTTGAAGTCTGAAACTCAAATGTATGTCATTATTTACTGACTTTAATCCTCAGGTCATGCCAGTGATTTGCCAGAAAACCACAAATTTTGTGAGTAGCAGACCTAAAATATGAACCAAAAATCTGGACATTCTGCAAAAATATAAACAGTTGAGAGGTATGTTGCGGAGACTCATAGTACAGCCTGCAAAGGCCAGAACATTCTGTTAATGTTTCCACAGATACCTAGCACAATTCATTAACTTTCTGAAACTAGACTCTTCAGGCATAGCATAATATAATATAACATCCCTTAACTCCTTCAGCACTTACTTTGCCTTTAGTTATCTATCAGTCCACTACTGTTTGCTAACAGAGAGAATTCAGTTGTAAGGAACTTGAAATATAAAGCTACTGCTTATATGAAAATATATCTTGCATAATCAAGCATCTATTTTTCAGTTTTCCTTAGATGTAAACATATTATAAACATTTTATTTGACTCACTTCTGAAGAAACTACAAGTTATTATGTGTTTAGTGAAGACTAATTATGAGACATAACATTTTTCCATAACAGTCCCCCATTTGACACTGTGTCACATAACACACAATTATATTTTAATTTTTCTTAATTTAACTAAGTATTCTTCAGCATCATAGTATTCATCATCTGCAATAATTTGTTCATCATTGGATACTTTTAAAGTGGTATTGCAAGTGCAGGTAAGCTTAACCATTTTATAATCACTACCTTTTGAACAAAAAATATTAAAACAACTAAATGAATAAAACTGATTATTGTAATGGTACCTTGTAATATACTAGTTCCTATGTTACCAAATGCATTGCCCAACCATCCAAAAAGTGTCCATTGTTTAGCTATGCTTCCCAGGTCATTGGCCTTCTTTTCCAGGAAATTGGCCACCTTTTCTTGTTCATCATGAGAATCACTAATATAGGAGCAGCAACAACTTCCTATGAGGACACATGACCCCTCCCCCCCCCGGCAGCTAGCATTATGTTAAGCGCCAGACGATTTTGTAATACCACCATTCAAATCTCAATCATTTCTCAGTTTGCCATCCTGATGTGATGTGAAGTATGATTTTCTACTTCCTGAAGAATCTGAGCAAGCATGTTTATTTCAAGCATTGTCCTTTGCAATCCATACCCAGGAGTAAAGACTGAAAATACTTGCTCTACCCAGTAAATTGCCAATTTATTTCTCAGTCTACCTGTTGGATGGTTCTCAAAATGTTGAATAGCAAGAGTGATATATCCCACAAAACTCCATCCAAACCAGTTTGTTGGCTATCAGGGATAGGCACAATCACTGCAAATGTAGTTGCAATCCTCTAGCCACACCCCACACTGCCAGTCATAGCTTTTTAAGTATAAAGAGCTCAGCACACTTTCATGTCTAGTGTCATTGCATTTGCTAATTCCCACTGGTACAGCCCCATTTCTGGCATAAGATGTGTCTCCACAATTTGTTGTTGCAAGATGAAGAGACACAACCTTTGAAAATCAGTCACATTTAGGCCAAATTAGGTTAGTGTCACTAAGTTCCTTTTCAAATACCACTTGAGATGCAAGGATTGGAATCATGGGAATCCCTTCCTTAGTATGATGAGGTATATGTGAACACACCCAGCAGTTTGTCACACTTATGTCCACAGCATATTGTTTAAGAACCAGCATGAAACTATTTTCTCTTGACCAGTTTGTCAAAGGAAACAGCAACAAATAACAAAACAGAAGTACCTGTGTCACTGGATTCAGCATGGACTACTATCTGAGATAATTTTCTCTTTTAGTCTTTCACTGGGGCAGACAGTTCATCCTGCATCTTTCAATCTTCTTTGCTCTGATAAAGATGATTGTCTGGGGGCCCCCACATGACATTTGTCTACAATGTGATGAATGACTCCATGTTGGTAATCCTGCGCAGTGAACTGCAGTATATGTGGTGAGCAGCACTTGGAAAGGAACTTTCCATTTCAGACTCACACATTTCTTTCTCTGGAAATTTTTAATATAAACTCAATCACCGGGCTGCAGTTGGTGACAAGGCTGGTCAGAAGGTTTAGGAAGAGCTTTTCAGACAGTTCTGTGGTACTGCTGTAAGAAATGAATACATTTGGTGTAGTAAGACAATATAACATCATTTAGAGCCAGTTCATTATTTGACACAAAGGAAGTAGCTGGAAGGACCATGGGTCTCCCCATTAGTGTCTCACAGGGACTCAATCCCCTTGTAGTATTTAAGGTACTCCTTCTACTCATTAATGCCAAGGGAAGTGCCTCTGGCCATTTAAGATTTGTCTCAGTGCAAATCTTTGAAATCTTATTTTTAAGAGTCCTGTTGATGGATTCTACTAATCCATATGACTGTGGAAGTTTGGGAGAGTGAAGACGTAACCTAGTGCTAAAAATCTTGCATAGCTCTCTGGTTAGAGAATTACTAAAATGTGTTCACTCATTGCTATTGATAGTACAGGGTACCCTAAATCTAGGAATGAATTCCAGGAGTCTTACTCCAAACATATATAAAATGACACTAATGACCTGCTGTTCCTATATCACTAGACTGATATTATTATATACTGCATTGTGCTTAGTCTTGATGATTTGTGCAAAGTATATCCATATAACACTTCAGAATATTCCTACTAAGCATTTCTTGACTTGTATTGTACATTTTTGTGCCATATTTGCATATATTTTGTTTTTTTATTTTGTATTGATCTGTTGTATCTGAAGCTTTTCTCTCCAGGCCTCCATTGAAAAAGGACATTTGTCCAGTTGGACTTTCCTGGTAAACAAATATAAAATAAAATAAATAAATAAAGATGTTTCTTAACTGTCAAGAATCTGCCTTTTGACATAGGTAAGTTTCCACCCATGCAGAAAATATGCAGACTAGTATTAAAACATAGTGTAAATTATGGATCTTTGGCATCTGGACAAAGTCCATCTGCACATTAACAAAAGGTCCCATGTAGATGGTATACAAAGCTTTAGCATTCAAATTTTTGCTAACATTATATTCTAAACATACTGCACATTATTAACATACTCATATATCAAAGAGGAGACATTTGGAGCATAAACATTGGGTAATTTGATTAAATAAAACTGTTTTACCTGCATGGGCTGGTAAATGATATGCCCTTACCAGGTAAGGCAGCAAGGAGGCAGGTGCCACGAGTTGACCATCTGGATGTTTCCATAACCCATTGCCAGATTTACTGCATTTGTCTTTAAGCCACCTCTGAACTTCTCCCTGTGATGCTTCCGCTTGGAATATCAAACAAATTATCACTATTAGATTTTTGGGGTGTATATCATTTAATCAAAACTTACATCATCAAACTCCTCTTCATTGAACACCTGTTCAGTGAACTCTCAGAACAGTGACTGGACTTTTAATCTAAGTTTTTCCAAGGACACACAAGCGGATGGCCATCGTATGGAATTTGCACTTTTCTCCACGGTAGTGCAATCTCAAATTTGGTATATTTAGTTGGGTGGGTGATGCCCCCACCTTGATAGGTTTAAGTTTTTTGGATTTTTTCCAAAGTCACTGGTTTGCCCTGGGAAACAGTTCAATTAAAAGTTAATTCGCTGATTTAAGAGTTCGATGAAAAGTTGTTCAACAATGTAGGTTTCGATTAAATGATATAGACTCAGATTCTTACAATATCACATGTAATTCTTCACAAAATCCTTCTAAAACTTGTTTGCCAGCTTGATCCTTTTGATGGGTACTACATTTAACTACTGCTAATTATTTAGGTAAAAAAGAGCCTCTAAAAGAAAATTAACATAAAAAGAATTCTTAAGCTGAAATCCTGCTAAAGTTAAAAATCTTGTCTATTTCCAAAGTTGCCAAAAATCATGTATAATGACAAAGGCATATGTGCTATCAGAAAAAAAAATGTTCACAGTTTTACCATTGCTAATTCATAAGCTCTTTGTAGAGCCACTAACTCAGCTACGTGGGTGGAATATGCACCCTCTAGTCTTTACTGAAGCAAAATATCATTACTGGTGCAGACAAATATTCCTGCAACCAAATTTTTATTTCAATTTCTTCCACAGGAACCATCCACAAATGGGTCGGTTCAGCATTGGATATAGGAGGGTCTTTTAAGCCATTCCTATGAGAAAACAGATAACCACAGACAACCACAAACCATTTTATAGCTATGTCAAGAATCTTAATGGCAACAATCAGATCTGCTCTGAGTTACAGCACAATGGCATGAAATATAAAGAGCCAACTGTTATTGCCAACATTCTGGCAGATAGGTTCAGTGCTAACTTTACCCCCCTCACCCCCTAAAGGGCCCATCTCTGTACCAGAAGAATGCAAAGTTCCTGTAATCATGGTGGCACAGGTAAAAAGCACACTCTCCAAAGCTAAGAACACAGCATCCATGGGACCTGACAACATCCCAGGCTGCATTCTACATGAACTACAGAATGAACTGGCACCCCACCTAAGAACCATGTTCAGTCGTAGCCTCACCTCAGGCTTTGTGCCCACTGAATGGCACACAGCAACGGTTATCCCACTCCATAAAGGGGAAGCCACCACGGACCTCAGGAACTACCACCACATTAGCCTAACGAGCCTGGTCTGCAAGGCCATGGAACGTATCATCATGTAACTTATAAACAAAGACACTGGTAATGTCCAAACTCTGGACCCTACCCAGTTCAGGTTTGTAAAAGGCAGATCATGTCTCCTAAACCTGATTGACTTCTTTGAAGCAGTCACCAAAGCCGTAGACGAGGGTAAGGTGGTTCACACAGCCTATCTAGATCTCGCCAAGGCTTTTGACACCATCCCCCACTCTGGAATTATAGATAAACTCACTATATTAGGTAAAAATCCCTATGTCACAAGATGGGTTGCCAACTAGCTCACTGACAGAAACCACACTGTGAAAGTAGCAGACTCCAGATCCAACTTCAGACCAGTGGAGTACCACAGGGTTCAGTCACGGGTCCTCTCCTGTTTGGTATCTACTTATCTGAAGTACAGCCTAACACAGAAGGTCTTAGCTAAGAAAGTTTGCAGATGACTGCAAACTAGGAGCAATAATTGAAACTCCTAATGACGTGGACATCCTACAAAAGGGCCTCACTGAGACAGATGTCTGGTATCAAGGCCATGGCCTCAAGCTCAATGCCAAAAAGTGCATTGTCATCCCCTTTGGTAAAAACTCTGCACCCATGAGCTACCACATAGGTGGTAGTCTACTTAACAAAAAAAGTGTGATAAGAGACCTTGGGACACAGGTGGACAGTAGTCTCTCCTTTGATAATCACATTGCCACAGTAGTCAGGAAATCCTTCTACGTGGCACACCTCATCACAAAAGGTTTCTCATCCAGGAATAAAGGGGTCATTGTTCCCCTCTACTCATGACTCATTAGACCCATTATAGAGTACAATGCCCCTTTTGGTATGTACCTCACAAGACATCTACAACAACTGGAAAGGCTGCAGAAATACCTCACAAAGAGGATTACTGGCCTCAAACAGCTGCCCTGAGTAGACCATCAAAAAACTCCAGCTTTACTCTGTCACATATCACCTACTCAGAGATGATCTATGCCTAACATACAAAGCTATGTCAAACCCAGAGCTGCTGGACATGCTCCATTTAAAGAAATCCCAATTCCTCTGAGCTACACTCTCTAGGGACCTAAACCTTGTCACCACAATAAACAGAACATGCTGGAGGGATCAATTCCTGTCCCAGAGACTTCCCATATTCTGGAACAAACTACCTATCTGTATCAAATATAGCTCCTCATTAGCATTCTTCAAGAAAAATCTTGAAGACTGGATGGGAAATAAAAAATTCACCCCGGGGATCACCTTTGTGGCTCTGCTTGACAGGGGCACAGGCAAATGATTTTCTTGGGTGGCGAAAGCCAGGGTACATTTTTGGCTGGGCTTGTATAGGCCCTAGGACCAATAGCCTAGTACCCACCTATGAACCTATTAGTCACACACATACAGTCATGCTCTTTACCATCCTCAGCAGTAGATAACAAAGATGCAGGATTTAGAACAAGACAGCATATAAGAGAAATAGAAGGATCAGAAAGAAGCGTAAGTTTATAGTTAGACGTGCAACCAAGAGGGGTTGAGTTTCCATTTTAAGTAAGAGAGATGATACAGAATGAGGGACAGCTACTGTAAGATCATGCCCAAGCACCAGTGATTGTGCAGGATCAACTAGAATGGGGCAATGGCCACCCCCTTAAATGTGGTGGAAATCCCTTTGCAATTGAATCAAGTGCCTTACTATAATAAGCTAATGGATGATAGTTGTCTCCATGTTTCTGTGCAAGCAATTCCTGAGAAAATCCATTTCTTTCATGGCAAAATAAAAGGAATGTCTTTCCACAATCTGGTAAACCTAAAGGTGGGGCAATAGCTAAAGTTTGCTTTAAATTCTGGAATTAATTTTTCTACTCACTATCCCAAGGGGGGGGGGGGCTCTGGTGCTTCATGCTTTAAAAGATTTGTTAAATGTTTAACAATTTCTGCACAGTTAGAAATCCACTGTCTGCAATATCTTGTCATACCTTAAAAACAATCTAAGCTGACACTGACTCGTTGTTCATGAGGCTTTAGCTATTGCCTCAATCATACCTTTCAACCGTACCAAATTCCTCAGCATTTACCAGTTTGGGGGCAAAATAATGGGCTGGAATGAATTTCCGAGTACCTCCTTCAATTCACATTTTTTTAATTTTTATTTCAATTTTAGGTTATGACTAACATGATGTCAGCTTCATGAGTCAGTGCCTGGCTGACTGCTTGTTGGACTCAGAGACTGGGGTGGGCCATGGAACTTGGAGATGGAGACAGATGAGTTCTGCCCTAACAAGGCATCAAGTCTGGAACCATACAACCTTTCAAAACCATAAACATGATGTTTTTCCATGAGTACTGCTAATAGGACTACAGTTCCCAAGAGATATTGTGACAAGTAGTGACTGGATATGTTCGAAACAAGAAATTTAAAATGTTCTCTAACAACTATTATACAAGGAATATAATTTAATGCAGTCAGGAAGGTGCATCAAAGAACACATGCATGCTTCTTGTGTAAGGGGCCTATGATTTGAAAACAGCCCAAAGTTAATCTTTATCTGCACTGGCCAGATGTATTTTCTTTGAATGTGGGTTTCAATGTTGTTTCAATGAATGTGAGTTTCAAGAGCAGACAAGTTTTAATGCTAAGTCTGTTTTCATTGTGAGACTGCATTGCTTTGTTTAGCAGATGTATGTTAGTGTTTGTGCTGTTAAATGTAAAATAAAACGTTTAAATGAAATCCAAATCATCATAGAGGTAAAGCAGTATACACATTACAGTGTTTATTGTAAATGGGGCAAAATAGCAAAGTAAAGGGACATTGGAATGGCTGCAGGGGGAGGCCCCATTCAACCATGATTTTGTGAATGGGGAAGGATGGCAAACTCAAAGACAGCCCTGACTGAACTACACCACATAATTGTCCAAAGTTTTGCAGAATGAACAGAGTTTTGCTTCTTATTTTTGGTTTCTTCCTCATAAAATTTGTGGTTTTCAGGCAAATCATTTAGGAATGAAGTCACTAAATAATGACAGACCTTGAGTTTTAGACTTCATACCCTTCAGAAAAATGCATGCTAAAGCAAAATCTGTTTTGCTATCAACTAAGTTTATACAAGAACAATTTTTAGCATTGTTTGTTTGTTTCCCCAATATATTTGGCCTTGTCCATATTTCCTTCATTAAGCTGTTGAGAAGTGCATGCAAATAAATCACTTTATAGAATTAGATATATCCAAACCTCTCAACTGTCCCAGATTTTGGCTCAAAATGTTGCTCTCCCCCTAAAAATCCCTCTGCAAAATGGCAATTTTGAAGAAAATATGGAAGGTTTACAATTAATAAATAATTGTAATGATCAGAGTTATAGATTACTTTTATAAAAATCCCTCCGCAAAATGGCAATTTTGGAAGAAAATGTGGAATATTTACAATTAATGAATAATTGTAATGATCAGAGTTATAAATTACTTTTATTTCAGAAATGCATGTAGATTCTCTTATTTTGTCAGCTGCTCAACTTAACAGAACTAATATTAAAAAGGTATAGAGAAGAAATAAAAAAGTTACAGCCTCCTGCCAGATAAACGCTCCTATTCAAAAAGCAAATATAAAAATCCAACAAGTGTAGAAAGGAGCGACGCTGATCTTTTTGGTACAAAAAACAGAAACTGTATTGTAGCAGAATGTTCAAATCCCAAACAAAAATAGTAATCCAGTAATGTCCAAACAAGTGAACCACAACCACTAGTGGCTTAAAATCTTTATTCCATTACTGGATTACTATTTTTGTTTGGGATTTGAACATTCTGCTACAATACAGTTTCTGGTTTTTGTACCAAAAAGATCAGCGTCACTCCTTTCTACACTTGTTGGATTAATATTAAAAAGGTGCCTCTTCTTTGACAGGTTCCCAGCTGTATTGTGCGGATATTTTATATTTTTGCATCACAGTTTTGGTCCATTTTTCATAAAATTGTGGTTTTCTAGTAAATTAGTGGCAAATCATTAAAGATTGAAGTTAGAAAATAATGACAGACATTTGAGTTTCACATTTCATACCCTTCAGAAAATTCATACTAATGCAACACCTATTATTCTATTATCTTTCTAAGTTTATAAGAGCAATAATTAAAAATTGTCCTTATTTTTTGGGCCTTTGTCCCACTTCTATGTATGGTTTTGTCCAGATTTCTTGCTCTGAAGTTGAGAGGTATGACAAATGTGTCAGGGCCATCACTGTCAGCCAGAGACATTTCAAATTGTGACATACTTGTTGTACCTCATTCCCCCATGTAGTAACTCTGGATGTGTCCAAGCAAGGCAAGGAGCAGTTATGCGGTGTAAGTGTGCAGAGTATCCCCCCATTCAAGGTAGACACAAGTACTACAGTGGCTTTTCATCTGTCCTTGATTTTGCAGAATGTACTGGTTTTCTGTCATATATTTATACTGCTGATTTATGCTTATTATTATTCAGAAAATGCATGTTGTTGTAATGCCTGTTGCTCTGTGTTTAAGTAGCAATGCTTTAATGACCATCAGGTAAGCTTGCCTGAGATTGTAAGATGCAAGTAAGCTTTAATAAGGATACTGTTAAAGAATTATCAACATTGAATGCCTTTTTGTTGTTGCCATGCAGACAATATTTACATAACTAGATAACATATAAGCCTTAGGTATTGAAATGCATATGACAGTATTTGTAATAAAGGACATGAATACAGTATTTTCAGAAGCTCATTACATTTGTTGGAGACCTACAGTCATCTTTGCAGGCTTTACCCGTAAACTAAACAGAATGCCAATCTATTATGTGTGGTCCCTAACCTGTGCAGTAATCCTTTAAGCAATGTATCTTGAGATTGTTTCCTGTTTGCTGTTCATTTTTTACATTGATCATGTTTTCCCCAGGAAACAAGTAGATAATTGTTGTCAGGCAGTAGGTATTTTTTGGATAAGAAACATTTTTACAAGTGGGGGTATCACAGAAATTGCTACTTTCAGCATGTTCCTTGGTACTTTTATAAAGCTGAATATAAATTATAATTAGCAGTGCGGTGCAAGGAGAAGTGGTTTGAGTTGAGTGCTGCTTGTTTTTTTATACTTGAGTTTGACTGGCATTCCAGTAATGTATTTAAAATCTAATTTATTTTTTCATGCCTCACAACCTTTTTGTTTCCATCTAGATATTAAGTAAGCTGTCATGTAGCCAATGCATTGAAATATATATAGTTTTCTTCTCCACTTAATTTTGTCTTGATTGGACTCTCATAATGACGGTTTGGCAAACAGGGCAGCGTATTTAATTAAAGTCCCGGTTTTTGTGGTTTTAAGCATAGCTCAGTCCCTTTCTAGTTGGTCACACCCCTTCCCATTGACCCAACCCATTCAGCTGTCTCCTGCAGCCTCCCTTTGATTTGAAGTCACCAGCCGCCACTGGACAGTAGTAGGGAAATTGCAGGGCAGTAGTAGGGACATTGCTTAGTTTCATCATATGTGGAGGGATCATCATAGATAGACATTTGGAAAGATTTTGTGTAGGTAAAGAACAAACACATAAGGCACTCTCCAAAATGGAACCACAGCTGAACCACATAATAATAGAACTGGAATTAAGCACTTTCATTCCCTTTAAGATTCTGGTTAATATCATCACTTCTTTATACACAAAGAGAACAAAACGTGCTTAATTCCAGTTCTGTTATTTATTGTGTGGTTCAGCTGGGTTTCCTTTGGGAAAGTGCATTATGTGTACATTCTTTTGGAGAATGATGTCCCCATTGCTATACCGTGGGTTTGCCAATAACAATCTCCCCCTAAAATAGAGGAGATTCTTAGTTAAGGCATGCCCAGCCATGCAAATGATCAAAGTATTGAAACCTGGAAGATAGAAATTGGTCTTGTTCAACCAATATTCCAGGGCTTGTAAACCAGCCCAATGTGGTATGCTGGTGTATAAAAATGTTATGTCCAGAGTGCACATCAACCAATATGGTTCAAGTTGTGATTCGGACACTATCTGCAAAAATCCTGTCATGTCCTTAATTCTTGCACGAATAAATGGTAATAAGGGCTGTAACTACTGGGTCAAAAAAACTTGAAAGCGGCTCTGTAAGAGACCCAATGCCAGACACAATGGGTCATCCATGGGGTTGGTTCAAACTCTTATGCATTTTAGACAAAAGATATAAATATTGCTTGCCATTTTCCTTATCCATGAGATGTTGTTTAACATTTTCACTGATTATCCCTTCCTCAACTGCCTGTAACAAAAAAAAAAATCAATATCTTTCTTGAAATTAGGGGTGGGGTCAATCGGCATATGCATATAATGCTGAGGGTTAGAAAGCTGCCTATTTCCCTCAGCCCAGTAATAACTGGAATCCATAACAATGACAGCCCCACCAAATTGTGGGGGATAGATCCTTTAAGAAGGGGTGGCATTCAGTTTTGAATCATAAAGAAAACAAATGGATTGTAAAACTTGGAGGTTTATTTGCACTGGGTCTCAAGGATAAAATGTAGTTATATTATTGTAAAGGGAAATGAGATCACAGGAAGTAACATGTCTGTTTTGTATATAAAGACATTATTTGTTCATATGGTTTATCACTGATGAAGGCTATATGTCGAAATTGGTCTGACACATATAGAATCTACCCATACACCCAGGTTCTTGAATGACTCTACAGTTTTGATCTCTGTGTGCTGTATTAAATATTCACCTTTCAGTTTATGTCTCCCAAATCTCATATGCTTAGTTTTTGATGTATTTATCAACATATTTTTCTGTGCCCAAATTGTCAGTTTAGTCAAATTATTTTGCAGGCATGCCTTATCTGTAACACTTGTAATCAGTTTACCCAATTTCAGGTCGTCAGCATATAGACTCTAGAACACCTCAGATGAAAAAAAGTAAGGTCTGAAAGATACAATCTAAACAAGTAAGGGCCTATTACAGAGCCCAGTGGGACACCTTGACTGTAACCAAGGATTTCACCTGTCCAGTTGGTGTGTGATACTTGTCATATCCTATTTGTAAGCCCTGCAGCTATCCATCTTATCAAAAGTACATCAATACCTGGTTGTACTAATTTATTGATCAGTGTTTTGTGCATGACCCTGTCAAATGCTGAAGTTAAATCTATATAAATCACATTACAGCACAATTTTTCATTCATAGCTGTTATTATATTGTTATAGATCATGTTATACATCATGTTACAGGTGGTAATAGATCTATTTTCAACATATGCATGCTGATATATGGTTCAGGTTCCAACCTTTCCCGTTCTGACAATAACTTATCCAGTATTACCTTCTCCATTATTTTTCCACAACATGAAAGTAGACTTAAGGGCCTATATGATTCTGAGTTTGTCCTAATCTCCTTTCCCTTAAAGACAGGTTTAAGTGCATGCCTCCAATCTTGAGGAATCTCCCCATATTTATATGACCTAGTGAATAATAGATGTAATGGCAGTGTATGTTCTTGTTTAAGTGTTGTCAGGTCATTGTTACTTATTCTGTCTCCTCCCTGTGCTTTGTTTGGATCCAGTTTGCACAGTTCTTTTTCAATGTAATCTAATTTGATTCCAGTATCTGAGGTTACCTGGATGTCATTAGGACAACTTACCACCCCTTTTGTGGAGCCAAACTGTTTTGCATAATATTTTGAAAATATATATATATAATCTGTTTTGTCTGGGAATAAATTTTAGAATCTGCACACAGTTTATCAATTTGTGTATCTTTACTCCTTCCATATCTTATGTATCTATAAAAAGGTTTCCTATTATGCTTAATATTTTTATATAAATTTTCTTCAAAATGTTCTTGATCTTGTCTAAAACTATGCTTAATCTGTTTGTTCAGCTCATTTATTTCAGTTTTCAAAGTTGTAGTTCGACCTTTCTTCCATTTCTTATATTTGTTAAACATTTTTTTGACTTTTTGCACTCAAACAATTTCTCTTTCAAAACTTTCCACATTCCATCTGCAGTTGTTCCACTGAACACCTCACTCCAGTTAGTTTTATATAGTAACTGCTTTGCTTTCCTATAATCTGTAATTAACCTTCTGTGCATTGGCTTAGATTTCAGTTTCGCAGAATTATCTAGCAACAAATTAACCTTTATGACCCCATGATCATTGCACATCAATGGTGGTAAAACTTGACTTGAAATTATAGTAATTTCTTTGGGAACACAAAGAATATCTAGTATATTCCATCCCCTGGTAGTTTTTTTTTTACAATCTGAAGCATTTGTTGTTCCTGAATATACTCTGTGAATAATTTCTTTACTAAAGTTGTTGAATTCATATTATTCCAGTCTGCTTCTGGTAAATTTAAGTCCCCAGCTAATATTATTCTTCCCTCCTGTGTTTCATGCAAGAAATGCATGAATTCCTCTAGGTCATCTGCAGTTGTCTTTGGTGGTCTGTACACTCCAACAATTGTTATATGTTCCAGGGTTGTCTTTATTGTCACAGTTACATATGGTGTATAGTGACTCCCATAATATCTATCTACCAGAAATTGATATATGGAGGAGATACTTAGATGATATCTGGCTTGTATGGAGAGGTGAGCTTGATTATTTAACAGAATATATACAATATCTTAAGGAGAATAAGTGGGGGATAGAGTTTACCCTCACTTATAGTAGAAAGGAAATTAATTATCTGGATGTTAAAGTTTTACTTCAAGAGGATCATACTTTAAAAATGTTGGTATTTAGGAAATATCCTCAATATAACAACTTATTATATGCATCCAGTTTGCACCCCAACCACACGGTCAGAAATATTCCAAAATCACAATTTCTGAGGATAAAAAAATGTGTTCATCTGAGGAAGATTACAACATATTCAAACAGGATCTCACATGTAGATTTCTGGTTAGGGGATATAATCAGAGGGACGTGCACAGTGCCAGTGAATGGGCATCTATGAAACCTAGATCAGAAATATTACAGTATAAAATGAAACCAGGACAGGGGGTGTCTGAGGCCATCAGATTGGTAACTACCTATGGTAGGAATACAAACTTATTGAGGGAAGTGACCCAGAAACACTGGAATATTCTTATGTTGAATGAAGAGCTAGGTTAATTTTTGCCAGAAAGATGCCTATTTTCCTATCGTAGGGGGAGAACATTGGGTTCATATTTTTCTCATTACAAAAAGGTATATAGGGAGGTTCAGATGGGTCATCAGATAACTCTTACAGGGGATAGATTGAAAGGTTCTTATGCATGTGGACATTGCACATTTTGTAAATATATATACAAAACCAAGCAGTTCACCAGACAGGGTTGTATATTTGGCTAGTTGCACATGTTCTGCCTTCCACGTTGGGCAAACTATTATTGTTGTATTAAGGACTGAATTACAGATTTGATTCTCTGCTCTGCTTCTGGTTTCAGTGGAAACTGCAGAACTCTAGGGAGACATTTAGATGGATTCAGTTTTACTTTACTGGTTCTGCAGATTTTAGTACACCTACTTCATTAACATGTTTAGGCCATAAGTTAGCAGGTACCTGCTGCAACAGTTCTTTAGTTGTCTGTATTGTCTTCAACAGGCTATTGCTCAGCTTGTGCTAAGACTGCTAATACTTACACCTCTGTTTCTGTTAGAACATCCAGATACACAACATCTGATGTACAGTAAATAGTACAACCCAGTTTGCATAACAGGGCTCTTCTTAGCTAGTTTACTGGTGCACTAGTATTCAAAAGGAATGTATGCCTTTCTTCAATCAGTCCTAAATAAATGGGCATACGCTCTGAAACAATATGCATAATAGTAGTATTTGACTCCTGACTCCTTCCAATTTGAGGAGGTGGTAGAAGAAATACAGGATTTTTATAATTCTGCTGCCATTCAGTCTAGGTATCTTGGACTCTGCATTTAACATGTGGGCATCTTCCTATCCAGTGTCCTGCTTCACGACAAGTGAAGCAAGATCCATCAGATGAGGCAAGAGGAACACTGCCAGCACATTGTTGCCAACCATTTGTACCTTGTTCCCCTACACCAGCACTCTTACTAAATCATCTATCAATTCTTCTCCCCCTTCCCCTGCCTCAGCTTCACCCCTTGGGACTTCTAACTCCCTTATTTGCAAAATTATCAGCTTATCCTCAGTATCCTTTCTCCATTTTTCCTGATATTCACTACAGTGATTTTCAGCACTTAAATAAGACTCCAATTCCTTTCTCTGTTTGACCATAATCACTTTCTTTATTTTATTAAGTACAGGGGCTTGCAGACCCTGCACAAAAGCAGCTGCAATAGTGGCTTAGCTTGTTCTTCTGGATCTTGTATTCCTGAATGTTGTGCAAACACTGCTTTAAGATGACTCAAATAATCTGCAGGGTTTTGTCTTTATTTTGTTTACATGCCTGTATCTTAGACCAATCTGTCCTAACTTGACACACTTTTGTAATTTTATTTAACAACGTTATCCTTTTCTCTATTACTACATTCCCTGTGAGACAAAACACTGTTATTTCAGCCTTTTCAAGTAACTGTTTTCATATTTCACCTGAAGTAACTACGCAAAGCAGCTGGTCTAAATCTGTCAAAGTAGGGTTGTAACATTCTATTATAGTTTTTAATTTCTCCTTAAACATTAAAGGATCTTCTCTAATATTTGGAACATTTTGGGGTATTTTATGCAAGTCAGCATGGGTCCAATAGCAATGAACAAGCTCTCTATTATTGGCCCCAGATATTTCTCTAAGAGGTGCCAAAAGATCCTTACCAGAGGCTACAACCTCTTGTCCTACCCTGTTGTTTGAGTGCGTGTGGTGCGCTATGGGTGTATCACATACTAGTGCTCCTGCTTGCTGGAAATGAGAAGAAGAAGAAGAAACCTCTCTGACTGCAGATGTCTATTCTGAAGATGAAGGCTGAACAGGAGAACTAGGTTGAGATGTAACAGTACACTCTGACCTGGTGTCCACTGGATAGTTGTCTGAAATTCAGAAGTCTGAAAAATAGAATCATGTACAGGAGCCACCGGTAGCAGTGCATAAAGGGTTGGGAGTGCAGTAGCTGCTGGAGGAGTATCATCCTCTTCTGAAGTTTCTGCTTTTTTCCATCTCCAGTTTCTTCCAAACCTGCCAAGACAGGATAAAGGGATCCCTTTTTACTGGTCTGTACTGCCTTCTTGACCTGATACACCTGTTGTAGTGACTTCTTATTAGTATCCTGTAATCCCCTCAATGCTGATTCTTTTCCCTTTTAAGAGATTCAGTGTATCAAGAATAAAATACTGCCCATTTTCCCCACTTAGTTTGTTTTTCTTTCTTTGAGAATACTCCTCAAATTCACTAATTTATCCTTATCATAAGTTTCAATTAATGGAAATACTACACCAGGGCAATTTTTAGTAAGATGAAATCACTCATTCAAATGCTTACAACTTTCTTTCCCATAATTATGATATATAAAATATGCAGATGTCCCCTTTGCAGGGATTTGATCCTGCTTTCCTAACTCTGTTCCCATTTTCCCTATTAAGACTTAGCTTGCAGATCTTGGATGCACAGGTAAAATTCACACTCTCCAGCACCATGGGACCTAACAACATCCCTGGCTGCATTCTACATGAGCTACAGAATGAACTGGCACCCCACCTAAGCACCATGTTCAATCATAGCCTCACCTCAGGCTTTGTGCCCACTGAATGGTGCTCAGCGATGGTTATCCCACTCCACAAAGGGGGAGCCACCTCGGACCCTGGGTACTACCACCCAAATAGCCTAAAGAGCCTGGTCTGCAAGGCCATGGACTGTATCATCATAGAAATTATAAACAAAGACATTGGTAAACTCCAAACTCTGGACACCACCCAGTTCCGGTTTGTAAAATGCAGATCTTGACTCCTAAACCTGATAGAATTTTTTGAAGCAGTCACCAAAGCCGTCAACACTGGTAAGGTGGTTCACACAGCCTATCTAGATCTCACCAAGGGTTTTGACACCATCCCCCACTCTGGAATTATAGATAAACTCACTAAACTAGGTATAAATCCCTATGTCACAAGATGGGTTGCCAACTGGCTAACTGATAGAACCCACACTGTGAAAGTAGCAGACTCCAAATCTGACTTCAGACCAGTGCAAGTGGAGTACCACAGGGTTCAGTCCTGGGTCCTCTTCTGTTTGGTATCTACTTTTCTGAAGTACAGGCTAACACAGGTCTTTGGCTAATGAAGTTCATAGATGACTGTAAACTAGGAGCCATAATCAAAACTCCTAACTATGTGTATATCATACAAAAGGGCCTCACTAAGACATATGCCTGGTGTCAAAGCCATGGCCTCAACTCAATGCCAAAAAGTGCATTGTCATCCCCTTTGGTAAAAACTCTGTACCCATAAGCTACCATGGGTGGTAGTCTACTTAACACCGAAAGTGTGATAAGAGACCTTGGGACACAGGTGGACAGTAGTCTCTCCTTTGATAATCACATCGCCACAGTAGTCAGGAAATCCTTCTACGTAGCACACCTCATCGCAAAAGGTTTCTCATCCAGGAAAAAAGAGGTTATTGTTCCCCTCTACTCATCACTCATTAGATCTATTATGCAGTACAATGCCCCTTTTGGTATGTACCTCACAAGACATCTACAGCAACGGGAAAGGCCGCAGAAATACCTCACAAAGAGGATTACCAGCCTCAAACAGATGCCCTACACAGACCGTCTCAAAAAACTTCAGCTTTAATCCATTGCATATCGCCTACTCAGAGGTGATCTCTGCTTAATATACAAAGCTATGTCAAACCCAGAGCTGTTGGACATGGTCCACTTAAAGAAATCTCAATCCCTCTGAGCTACATGCTCTAGAAACCTACACCTTGTCACCACAATACACAGAACATGCTTGAGGGATAGATTTCTGTCCCAGAGACTTCCCATACTCTGGAACAAACTACCTATCTATATCAAACAAAGCTCCTCATTAGCACTCATCAAGAAAAATCTTGATGATTGGATGGGAAATAGGAAATTCACCCCAGGGATCACCTCTGTGGTTCTGCTCAACAGGGGCACAGGAAAATACTTTTCTTGGGTGGCGAATGCCAGGGTACCCTTTTGGCTAGGCTTATATAGGCCCTAGGGCCAATAGGCTAGTACCTACCTATCAACCTATGAACATCCAACAGAAAAACAATATCAGAGTGTAAGGCAGAAACCAAGGAAAGACAAATACCATGGCAATGACACCATACCATTAATATTATAAAAAGTCAAAGACAATTTAGCCATCATTACCAGGATGAGAAACCTCTTCAGAACCCCTCTGTCTGTGCCTAGAAGCTGAGGTTTACAGCTGAAAAACATCTATATCAGTACATAAATCAGACTCACAACTAACACTATTCTTATAAGCAATACTTTCACCAGTAGAAGAGGTAGCAGATATATCAAATAATTTGCTATTAGACTCTAACATATGGGTACCAGTAGGGATAACAAAAACAACAGGAGAAAGAGGCACAGTAGAGTGAGAACCAGAAGCAGCAGAAACAGGAGAAGGAGGAGGACTAGAAGGCAAAGAAGGCAGAACAGACCCCTCCAGAGAGGAAACAGAAGCAAGAATAGAGACAGAAGGGGGGAGGACAAGGGTTAGACACAACAGCCTGCACTGGGGAAGACTCCACAGGAGCACCAACAGAAACAGAAACATCAGAAAGTAAAGTATGAGAAGACTCAGTGGAAACAGGTAACAGAAGTACAGCAGGACAAATAGAATCAATATGAGAATAAGAACATAAATGGAACCACTGTGAACTAGCTCCAGCAAAATGAGATGTAGAACCACAATGAGTGCATCTCCTAGCAGGACAGACAGACACCAAGTGAGAAAAATCACTACAAAACAAAACCAGGAGTTAGGTTGTCCTGCATTCCTCAAAATACCTCTCTGGACAGATAAACACACACAAGGCAAATGAGAAACACCAGAATCAAAGACATGCAAAACCACCCAGGACTCCCACATCCCATCCGAAACTCTACCAACATCAGAATCAAAAGATTTCTTAATAGAAAAAACATCAGCACACCAGGAAAGTAAATACTCCCTAACATTCCCTTCTGTAACATCAACAGAACGGAAACACAAAATACGTTTACGCTTATCAGACACATCTACTTCAGAAAGCACATAATCAGACCAAAGCTGCTGATGTTTATGTGCAGCAAAATGACACACAAAAGTAGAATCTGCCTCCTGCTCTTCAAAATAAACATCAGCAAAAGCATCCCTCCCTCAGTGAATAATAGCACACAAAGACTGAAGAGACACAGGCATGTTTCAGTAAAGAATGTAATTCGCTGAGGAAGGCAAGTGTGCCGAAACCGTTATGATGCTATCTTGAAATAAAACTGTTTCTGCAACAACACTTGGTGCTGGCTTTTTCGTTTTCTTGCTGACAGAACCCACACTGTAAAAGTAGCCGACTTCAAATCCAGCTCCAGACAAGTGACAAGTGAAGTACCTCAGGGTTCAGTCCTGGAACCACTCTTGTTTGGCATCTACTTCTCTGAAGTACAGGCCAACACTAAGGAACACTGGCTAACAAAGTCTGTAGATGACTGCAAACCCCAAATGATGTGGATATTCTACAAAAGGGCCTTACAGAAACAGATGCTTGATGCCAGAACCATGGGCTCAAGCTCAATGCCATGAAATGTATAGTTATCCCTTTTGGGAAAAAACATGTACCAGTGAATTACCACATAGGTGGCAGTACAATAATCAGCAAAAGTGTGATAAGAGACTTATGGACACAGGTGGACTGTGGTCTCACCTTCGATAACCACATCGCCACAACAGCCAGGAAATCCTTCTATGTGGCACACCTCATCATTAACGGCTTTTCATCCTGAAAAAAGGAGGTCATTGTCCCACTGTACTCATCCCTCATTAGACCCATTATAGAATACAATGCCCCATTTGGTATGTACATCTCAAGGCATCTGCAACAACTGGAAAGGCCACAGAAATACCTCACTAAAAGAATCACAGGCCTAAAGCAGATGCCCTATGCTGACCATCTAAAAAAACTCCAGCTATACTCTATTGAATATCGTCTACTCAGAGGCGATCTCTGCTTAACTTACAAGGCCATGTCCAACCCAGAGCTGTTGGACATGCTACACTTAAAGAAATCCCAATCCCTCACAGCCACATGCTCCAGGGATCTAAACCTTGTCATCACAATGAACAAAACATACTGGAGATATAGGTTCCTGACCCAGGGACTCCCCAGACTCTGAAATAGACTGCCTAGACATGTCAAACAAAGTGCCTCTTTGGCCCTCTTCAAAAGGAACCTTGACGATTGGATGGGAGATAGGAAATTCACTCCAGGGATCATGTCAGTCGCCCTGCTAGACAGGGCTCCAGGGAAGTAAATATTGTGGGTAGAAATAGCCAGGGAATTGTTATGGCAAGGCTTGTATAGGCCCTAGGGCCAATAGCCTAGTTCCAACCAATGAACCTATAAAAAAAAGAATGAAGGGCAATCACTATGAAACCAGAATGCATTACAGGAACTGAAGCTGGTAAAATAGGAGGTGGTAGATCAGGAATGAGATCCACAGCCTGTTGCAAAGAAACATCACCAGGCACAACACTAGACGCCAACTCAGAGCTAGTAGCAGGCAAAACAGTACAGGCCTCAGCTGAAGTAAAGGCTGCAGGGGGCACAGCAGGACAACCTGAGTCCCCATGGGAACATAAACAAAAATGATACCACTGGGGACAAGCCCAAGCAAAATCTCAGATGACTCACGATAAGTACATCTCCCACAAGGATATACAGGCACCAAATCTGATAAGACACTGCAAAAGAAAAATGATTTAGGCTGAACTGCATATCTCACGCAGACCTCACAGACCCCATTCCAAAAACCACCAGCACCAGAATCAAAAGGCTTTTTCAGGGAAAGAAACATCTGCACAAGATGAGAACAAAAATTCTCTAACATGAGCCTCAGTAACATAAATAGAATGAAAATACAAAATAATTTTACACTTCTAGTGAACATCTACTTCACATAGCATATAGTCAGACCAAGGTTTCTGACAATTATAGTTTCATAGTTTCATAGTTTCATAGTAGTGTACTAGGCTATCTGCCCGGGGGCATTTATAAGCCTAGCCAACAGTGATGTGGCTTACGCCACCCCATACTATATAGTTGCGCCTCTCTAGTAGTGACACATGTGAGACCCCATTATTTAGTAAATTATACCTCTGTCTAGTAGTGACACTGAGGTGACTCCCGGGGTAAACTTGCGATCTCCCATCCATGCATCGAGATTTTTCTTGAACAGTGCCAATGAAGGGCTCTGTCTCACATGAACTGGGATTTTGTTCCAGAGTATGGGTAGCCTCTGTGTTATGAATCTATCCCTCCAGCATGTCCTATTCATATTTGTGCAGAGGTTGAAATCTTTAGCTCGCGTGGTTCTGGTGGATTTGGATTTTTTGAGATGGAGCATGTCCATCAATTCCTGGTTTGACATGGCCCTATATGTTAGGCACAAATCACCTCTGAGCAGGCGGTATGCTACTGAATAGAGCTGGAGTTTCTTTAATCTAGCTGGATAAGGCACATGTTTGAGACCTATGATCCTCTTGGTGAGGTACTTCTGGGGTCTTTCCAGTTGTTGCATGTGCCGGGTGAGATACATCCCAAATGGAGCATTATATTCAATCATGGGCCTGACAAGGGAGGAATACAGAGGTACAATGACCTCCTTTGATCTGGATGAGAATCCCTTCATGATGAGATGGGCAAGGTAGAATGTCTTTCTGACCACTTTGGCAACATGGTTGTCAAAGGAGAGGTCACTATCGACTTGAGTCCCCAGGTCTCTGATTACTTCTTCCGTATTCAGTGGGTTATTGTCTACGTGATAATTTGTGGGTACTTTGTTTTTCCCAAAGGGATGACTATACATTTTTGGCGTTAAGTTTGAGGCCATGATTCCGGCACCAGTTGTCCGTTTCAGTGAGACCTTTCTGTAGGATGTGTGTGTCAGCAGGTGAATCAACTATGGCACCCAGTTTGCGGTCATCTGCAAACTTTGTCAGCCATAATCCTCCCATATTTGCTTTCACATCTGAGAAGTAAATGCCGAATAAGAGTGGACCCAAGACTGAGCCCTGTGGGACACCACTCGTGACTGGTTTTGAGTCTGACATGGCTCCAGCAATTTTAACCTTATGGGTTCTGTTTTTTAGCCAGTTTGCTACCCATCTTGTGACATATGGATTTACATTTAGGCTGCTGAGCTTGTCAATGATGCCAGAGTGTGGTATCATGTCAAAGGCCTTAGCCAAGTCCAAGTAGGCAGTGTGGACAGCCTTGCCCTCGTCGATGGCACTAGTGACTGTCTCGAAAAAGTCAACCAGGTTTAGGAGGCAGGATCTGCCTTTTACAAAACCGAACTGGGTGGGATCAAGGGTCTGCAGATCCCCAATGTCGCCATTTATGAGTTCCATGATGATTCTTTCCATAGCCTTACAGACCAGGCTGGTCAAACTTATGGGGCGGTAGTTACCAGGGTCAGTAGAATTTCCCCCTTTGTGGAGTGGGACCACTGTTGCTGTGCGCCAGTGTTCAGGTACATATCCTGTAGTGAGGCTAAGATTGAATAGCGTTTTTAGGTGCGGGTTGAGTTCATCTTGAAGTTCACGTAACACGCAACCGGGGATACCATCGGGTCCCATAGATGCTGTGTTTTTTGCCTTGTTGAGTGCTGATTTCACCTGTATGTCTGTGATGACAGGTAGGTTACATTCAGCAGGGATAATTACTTCATCTTTAGGGGGTGAGGGAGGGGAGAAATTTGCACTGAACCTATCTGCCAGAATATTGGCAATGTCGGTAGGGTCAGTGAATTTTTTGTCATTGTGTACTAACTCAGAGCATATCTGAGAATTTCCTCCCAAGGTTCTGACATAATTGAAGAAGGCCTTGTGATTGTCTTTGGTATCCTTGGCAATCTTTTTCTCAAAGTTTGCTTTAGAGGTTTTATGAGAGAACGTAGTTTTTACTTGTGCTGATCAGGGAAGCCTTTCCCTTGTGGGATTTGCCTTTCTCCTGCAGTAGCTTCCTTCCTTTGTTGTACCGTTTGTTTATAGCGGGGTCCACCAAACCGGGCGTTTTCCCTTGGTGGAGAGGGTCTTGGTTTTAGTTGGGATTGCTTGATCCATGCATTCTTGGAGATGTCCGTAGAAGGCTTTTGTGAAGGATTCAGCATTTTGGGATGTGGTTTCCATTAACTCAGTAGGCTTAAAGGATATCATTTCTGACTTAAGGAGCGCAAAGTCAGCTTTTGAAAAGTTTTTCACTGTAGTCTTTTGTTCTGGGGGTGGGGGTGGGATATGTACATCCAACGTGATCAGTTTATGATCAGATCTTACTAGTGAGGGGTTTATATCCGGTGCGGAGCATTTGGACCCCATGTTTGTGATAATCAGGTCAAGTATATTATCTCTCCTCGTAGGAGAAGTGACCAGTTGCTCCATAGCATTTGAGTTTATGAATTCCAGGAATCTCTGGGCTAGGGTGTTAGGGCTAGAATAGTGGGCCCAGTCTATGTTGGGGTAGTTGAAGTCACCCAATATGATGGTGTTTGGTGTGACATTCATATCCTCCAGTGTTTTCAGGAATGCTTGATGGGATTCCTGGGATTGGGAGGGTGTTCTATAACATGCAACCAGTTGTATGGCAGTTTTGCCTATGGTGAGTAAAACTTGTATGGTTTCTGATGCTTCATGGGTAGCCACCAATCGAGAGGTGTAGGTGTCCTTTATGAAAATGGACACTCCTCCTCCCTTTGTGGTTCGGCCTGGAACTTGGGGCCGAAACGCATGATATGAGGTATAGCCTGGTAGCGCTGGAGTGCTCTCAGGAGCCTTGAACCAGGTTTCAGTTACTGCACAGACATCGATGTTCTCCATACTGAGAAGTGCTTCGAGTGCCTGCATCTTGAGATTCAGACTTCTGGCGTTGAGCAGCATTACCCTTAATTTTTTTCCATTTTTGTTTTTTATGGAGGTTGATTTGTCCTTTGAGCATTGCCTAAAAAAGGCACTATGGGGGTGGCAAGAGCCTTGGCCAGTATCCGAAAGCCCAGTGGTGACAGGTGCAAGCCATCCCTTGCGAAGCAACGTGGCTTGTCCAGCATGTCATCCCAGGCTGACAGGCATTGGATCCCCCTAGACTGACACCAGTGATTAAGCCAATTGTTAAAACTGATCATTTTGTCTTTGTACTGAGGCATCATTCTTGGTGAAGGCAGGATGCTGCTCATGGTCAGGGTCATACCAATCTGGGCTACATAATCGGAGAGCTCCTCAATGTCTCTTTTCATGTAGTCCAGGGAGGTACGTCTCAGGTCATTCACACCCGCATGGACAATGACTGAATCATACCTGTACTTGCTTTGGAGTGACCTGAGTGCGTGTGTAATGTGGCGGATCCTAGCCCCCGACAGGCAGCTCACCGTTACCCTCTCCTTATTCAGCCTGGTAAGTGGAACGTCGGTGTGTCTGACTATAGAGTCACCTATTACTAATGTCTCTGGCATAGTGTTTTGCCTTAGGGGCTGTGATTGTGGGACACACCTGTTGCTTGAGGTATGTGTTGTAGGTGTTGCGTTTTGTGGGGGTGTATTTCTGGGTGTCTGCTTTGGAGGCCTCTGTTGTTTTGGTAAGTTTTTTATAAGAGCCTCCGAGTATGTCTTTGTGTTCTTATGTGTTTGGTTTGTAGTAGTGGTGGTTTTATGTGTGACTGGTTTTGCTTTGGGTGTGGGTACCATCTCCTCCTGTCTGGTCTTGCCAGTCCTGAGTTGAGAGAGTTCAGCCTCCAGTCTGGCTATATAGTTGCATCTCTCACAAGTATATGTGTTAGTAGGAAGGAGGAGAGGATTGTCTGTGTACATGAGACAATTGTAACATTGTCTTAAGATTCCCAGATTAACCAGCTGAACAAGAGAGGATGCTAGTGGTCTACCACTCGACATACTAGAATATTATAAGGAGTGTTGTGCCTTTAAGGGAAGTGGGTATTCACAGGGGGTAGTGGATGCCTGTAGTGCTTACTTTAGGGTAAGAGTGCTTGTTTTATTATGAGTGCTTACTAAGGATAGAAGTTCCGAAAACAAGTGCTAATATATACAGCTAAATAGACTGAGTAGAGCTTCTAAGGGAAAAATTGAAGAGTAGACTTGGCGGAGCCAGAAATAGTTTAAACCTGTATAACCGCTGCTGCGCTAGGCGCCCAACCGCGCAAAAACGCCCTGAGGCGGATTTTTATACAGGGAACTTGAAAAGAGCTAGAAATGGTCCAAGGCAACCAATGATTTACAGCTCAAGTGCTGAGGTCACTTCCCCCAGGGACAGATAGGCTGCTCAAGGCTCCCCACTCCCACTGGTGAGCTCAGAAACTTCCTTCTATCCAAGTAAGGCAATGGCCAACACAGGAACTACACACAGCCCAGAATACAGCAAAGCCTGTATACTGGTCTTAACTAGTCGAGCAAAGGCGGGAAAACAAGGAGTATTTTTTTTTTGTTTTTTGTTTTTTCAGGAAAGCACACCGAAATGCAGTTAAGCAAACAGTAAAATCGATTTACATAGGCTAGCACACTTTAGTGGGCAGCCTCAGCAGTTAAATTAGCAAAAAAACAGTATTATTCGACCAGAGTCGACCAAAATGCTACTTTTAAATGCAGATACTTTAGAAATCAGCAGATAGACACAAAAACAGTTATATCTAGTTAAATGAAAGCCAGAGAGGACAATGCAGATAAAAAAAAGCCAAAAAATACTTAAATCTGGAAAGTGGTCGCTTCTTTCAGTTCTCTGTTGCCAGGACCCCTCAGCAGGACCACGTGGAGCTCTGCTTGGGTATATAGCCAGAAAAAAACGCCCTGAGGCAGATTTTTATACAGGGAACTTGAAAAGAGCTAGAAATGGTCCAAGGCAACCAATGATTTACAGCTCAAGTGCTGAGGTCACTTCCCCCAGGGACAGATAGGCTGCTCAAGGCTCCCCACTCCCACTTATGCATAGAAAAATGGGAAAGCAAAAGCAGAAGCAACCTCTTGAGTTTCAAAATAAACATTAGCAAAAGCACCATCCCCATGTGACTGAGGGTCTATATTATATTGTCGACAGCTCACAATGTCGAATCTGAAATGTTCAACACCAAAATGTCGAAGTATTAAAATAGTGAATGGCCATATAACCGATTTCTATCCAACAAAAAGAAATTGGTTGGCCAAACAACAACGGCACACATAAACAACTATATTTAAGTGGGGGGCTTCACCCCCACACCCACCAACATGGGGGGCTGTGCCCCCCACACCCCCCTAACTAAATATTTTAACTCCGAGACCACACTACACTTAGGGAAAGGGCAGGTGTCAGAGAACGGCCAACCGATTTCTTTCCAAAGGAAAGAAATTGGTTATATGGCTGTTCACTATTATAGTAGTTCGACATTTTGAAATTGTGATCTGTCGACAGTATAATATAGACCCATGAATAATAGCTCACAAAGACTAAAGTGAAACAAACAAAGGCTTTAACAAAGACTGCCAAATAAATTTATATAGTAAAGGCTGAAATGAAGCAGATTTTAAATGCATCAAAGGTTTATAAACAATCTTTGTCTGTCCAAGTTGACTGCCAGAAGCAAAAACTGCCATTTTTATCACAGCAACATAGGATTTAGGTTTAGAAGCAACAGACAAGGCAAAAGAAGCTGTAGTACTAGCAGAAGTAGCCAGCTTCTCTACTGGGGGGGGAGCTAAAACAGAAGACATTGAAGCAGTAGAAATATAAAAACAAATCATCTTTCACAACAGTAGAACCTTTAACAGAGATCTGAGAACAAGGCAAAGAAGATACAAGTTAAAAGGACACTGAAACAATATCAGAAGCCAAAGTAGAAACAGTAATACTAGAAGCATCTGCTGGAGCTAACACTGCTGCTCCAGAAATGGCTGCCATCTTGTTTCTTTTTGAAATGAAATCAATGACTTCCTAGGGCTTGGAGTAGGTACATCATTGATTCTTTTCAACTTTTTAAAAGTTTTTTTTTTAGGTTTTAAGCTTCTGGTATCTAAGCCCCATATTTACGTGAGTTTCTGCTTGTTTAAATTGATCTGAATGGAGGTGGGCTACCAGCCACAATTCTGTGCTGAGAAACCAGATGACTAGAGGCTTCTGAGCTTCCAAAAATAAGTTGCATGTTTTTTTGCTTATTCTTACTATTTATTGCACCTTTTATTGCAAACCACCTACTTCTTTAGTGTATTTTATTGCTATATGCTAAACTGCACTGTTATACTGCAGCACTCTGCCTTACTGGGCCTGTTAAAATGTATTTTGTTACTGTTTTCACCTTTATTTGCTATTTTCACTATTTGAAAACTGTTTATTGGAAATGTTCTCTGTTTGTAAAGCATCTGTCATGTTCTGATTTTTCTGCCAAGCAGTGTTTTAAATAACTGATTTGATTTGTTTGTCATTTAAACAATCTTTAGTCTCCTTGCTGTTTTTGTTTTTTGGTGTTTAGAACATTTATTTAGTTTCTCACTGTTGTTTTTCTGCTGTGGTAAACATTTCTTTAGTATTTTCCACCTAAAATAGTGTAGTTAGGTGCCGAAACATAATCCTGATGCAGGTTGCCTGTTTGCAGTGGCTATTTGTTCTGAGCACATTTTCCAGCTCATCCTTGATTAGAAATGGCCCTTCTGCACTATAGTGAGAGGAGTGTACTGATTGTAAGCGGTTGGTCACTGGTCTAGGGCTTGGAGACATATCAGTCAAGAAAAAGAAAGGGAACACAGCAAGAGGCAACAAAGCACAAAAGTGAAAGGAAACAAAAACTTATATTTAAACTGTATTTGTGTTAATATTGCTACACACTCAAGTGTGCTAACTTGCACTGCATTTAAATTGTTTATTACTGTTTTAACTGCTTTTCTTCCAAAAACCAAAAAAAAAGTTCTAAGCTTGTTTCCCACCTTTCTGTTACTAAAGTAGTCCAGATACAGATTTGCTGCATCCAGGACTGTCTTGTAAGTTTCCGAGTTCCCCAGATCGTTCTGTGTTAGAGGGAAGCCTTCCAGCTTATCAGTGGGAGTGGTAAGCACTAGGTAGCCTATCTTCCACAAGAGGAATGGTTTCTGGCTCTGAAATTGTAGTTTATTGGCTGTTTGGGCAGTTTTTCTATCCCTTTCAACTTTCTGGTTTAAAAACCCATGTTTGCACAAGTTTGGCACCGTGCAGCGGTACTGTGCTAGGGTAAACTATTCCCGGTGCCAGAAAGTCTGCTCTTCAATTTTTCCCTTAGAAAATGTTTATTCGTTACCTTTTGCACTTCAATTGGTTTAATAGACTAGCACTTCAACAGGCTTCAGTAGCATTTATTGTAGCACATGTAGGTGCTATCAGCACTAGCTGTTCCCATGCAGTAACAGCACCAGTACTTATTCATTATGACTGCTCCTCCAGGTATGACTGTAGGGCAATTCCCTGTGCTTTGTCCTGCTGGCCTGTGCACTTGGGCATTCTGAGACATTGTAGCAACTATCTCATGTACACAGACAACCCTCTGCTGTTACTTCCCAACACCCATACATGTGAGAGGTGCACTTATATCAATAAATTGGAAGCAGTGCACTCTCCAGCCAAGACCGCTCTAGCTGGTCAAGAGGAGAAGGTCAACACTTGCAACTCACTACATGAAACACACAGCCCTCCAAAACACCAACCATCACATCTCACATATAGAAACACAAACCATATACTCACCTTTGTGGAGGTTCTCAATGAAAATTTACCCAAGCAACAGAGACCCTCAAGACAGAAACATACTCTACCACCACAACACAACACCAACCTCAGTACACATAGCCCACCACCACATGTGCCCCTCAACCTAAGCCCTTAAGGCAAAACACTTTGCCCAATGTACTAATCATAGGAGACTCAACTGTGAGGCACACAGATGTCCACTCAAAGGGTTGAGCAAGGAGAAGGTGACAGTCAGTTGTCTATCAGTTGCCAGGATCTGCCACATAACACATTCACTCAAGTCACTCCACAAGTACAAATATGACTTTGTCATTCTCCATATGGGTATGAATGACCTGAGGTGTACCTCCCTGGACTACATGAAAAGAGATGTGATGGAGCTCTCTGATTATGTGGCCCAGGCAAGTATGACCCTAGCCCTGTGCAGTATTCTACCATCACCCAGCATAATACCACAATATGAGCAGAAAATGATTGATTTCAACAACTGGCTAAGTTTCTCGTGTCATTCTAAGGGGTTCCAGTATTAATATTACAAAAATTCAAAGACAAGTTAGCCATCATTACCAGGATGAGAAACCTCTTCAGAACCCCTCTCACGATGCTTGTTTCTAAGATGTCTTTGCCTAGAAGCTGAGGTCCACTGCTGAGAATCATCTATATCAGTACACAAATCAGACTGACAACTAACAGTGTCCTTAGAAGCAATACTATCTCCAATAGAATAGGTAGCAGATGTACCAAGTAATTTGCTATTAGACTCGAACATATCAGTGCCAGTAGGGACAACAAAAAGAACAGAAGAAAGAGGCACATTTGAGTAAGAACCAGAAGCAGCAGAAACAGGACAAGAAGGACTAGAAGGCAAAGAAGGTAGAACAGACCCCTCCAGAGAGGAAACAGTACTAAGAATAGAGACAGAAGGGGGAGAACAAGGGTCAGAGACAACAGTCTGCACTGGAGAAGACTCCACAGGAGTAGCAACAGAAACAGAAACATCAGAAAGTAAAGTATGAGAAGACTCAGTGGAAACAGGTAACACAGACGAACAGCAGGACAAATAGAATCAACATGAGAACAAGAACATAAATGTCACCACTGTGAACTAGCTGTAGCAAAATGAGATGTAGAACCACAATGAGTGCATCTCCTTGCAGGACAATCAGACATCAAGTGAAAAAAATCACCACAAAAAAAACAGGAGTTAGGTTATCCTGCATTCCTCAAAATACTTCTCTGGACAGATAACAAACACACACAAGACAAATGGGAAACACCAGAATCAAGGACATGCAAAACCACCCAGGCCTCCCACATCCCATCCCAAACTCTACCAACATCAGAATCAAAAGATTTCTTAATAGAAAAAAAACATCAGCACACCAGGAAAGTAAATACTCCCTAACATTCCCTTCTGTAACATAAATAGAACGAAAACACAAAATAAGTTTACACTTATCAGACACATCTACTTCAGAAAGCACATAATCATACCAAAGCTGCTGATGTTTATGTGCAGCAAAATGAGACACAAAAGTAGAAGCCGCCTCCTGCTCTTCAAAATAGACATCAGCAAAAGCATCCCTCCCCCAGTGAATAATAGCACACAAAGACTGAAAAGACACAGACATGTTTCAGTAAAGAATGCCAAATAAACTTACATGAAAGAGGCTGTCCTGAAGCAGATTTAAGATGAACCAGAGGCTTAAAAACACTCTCGGGACTGCCTCAGACAGGTAGGCTGACTCCCATAAGCAGAAACTGCCATTTTTGCCACAGCAGCATAAAACCTAGCCTGAGGAAACAACTGCAGAAGCAACAGAAGACACAGCACTAGCAGAAGTAACCAGCAGAGCTATTGGGGGAGATAAAACAGCAGAAGCCAAAGAACCATCCTGAAGCTCCATTTCATCACTCCAATCAAACACAAATGAACAGAGTCATGAAACACAGCTGAAGCAAAGTTGCTAAATTAAAAGACTGAATTAGTCATAGAAGGCAAAGTAGAAGAAACAAGAGAAACAGAAACACTATCTATAGTACTCGTAGCAGAAATGGCTGCCATCTTGCTTCACCTAGAAGTGACAACAAGGACTTCCTAGTGCTTGAAGTAACCACCTCATTTGTTCTTTTAGGTTCATAGGTTCATAGGTTCATACTAGGCTATCTGCCCTAGGGCATTTATAAGCGTAGACAGAGTGTATTTGGCTTTCGCCACCCATTTTAAATTAATTTTGCTATGCCCTTTTTCGAGGTTAGTATACTGTGTCTCTGTCTAACAGTGACACAGAAGTGATACCCGGGGTAAACCTACTATCTCCCATCCACTCATCAAGATTCCTCTTGAAGAGAGTCAGTGAGGGACTCTGATTAACCTGGACTGGGATTTTATTCCAGAGTGAAGGGAGCCTCTGGGTTATGAATCTGTCCCTCCAGCATGTCCTATTTATTTCAGTGCTGAGGTTCAAGTCTCTCGAGCGCGTAGCTCGATGGGATTTGAATTTTCTGAGGTGCAGCATGTCCATTAATTCCAGGTTGGAAATGGCTTTATACGTCAGGCACAGATCGCCTCTGAGCAGGCGGTATGTCACTGAGTAGAGCTGGAGTTTCTTTAACCGGGCAGCATATCGCATCTGTTTTGAGCCCTTTGATCCTCTTGGTGAGGTACTTTTGGGGTCTTTCCAGTTGCTGCAGGTGTCTGGTAAGGTACATCCCAAAAGGGGCATTGTACTCAATTATGGGCCTGATGAGGGATGAGTAAAGAGGCACGATGACCTCCCCTGATCTTGATGTGACTCCCTTCCTGATTAGGTGGGCTATATAAAATGTTTTTCTAACCACTTTGGCCACGTGGTTGTCAAATGAGAGATTGCTATCAACTTGGGTCCTCAGGTCCCTAATTACTTCTTCTGTACTTAATGGATTACCACCTATGTGGTAATTTGTGGGCACTTTGTTTTTGCCAAACGGGATGACTATACACTTTTTGGCGTTTAGCTTGAGGCCATGGCTCTGGCACCAGTTGTCTGTTTCTATGAGGCCCTTTTGGAGGATGCTTGTGTCGGCTGGAGAGTCGATTATGGTGCCCAGTTTGCAGTCATCTGCGAACTTGGTCAGCCACAGTCCTTCCGTGTTGGCCTGTACATCCAAGAAATATATACCGAACAAGAGAGGTCCCAGGACTGAGCCTTGTGGGACGCCACTTGTAACTGGTTTGGAGTCTGGCATGGCTCCAGCAATTCTAACCATGTGGGTTCTGTCCTTGAGCCAGTTTGAAACCCATCTAGTGACATAGGGGTTTATATTTAAGCTGGTGAGCTTATCTATAATGCCCGAGTGGGGTATTGTATCGAAGGCTTTTGCAAGGTCCAGGTAGGCTGTGTGGACCACCTTCCCCTCGTCAATGGCCTTGGTGACTGTTTCAAAGAAATCAACCAGGTTTAATAGGCAGGATCTGCCCTTAACAAAGCGGAACTGGGTAGGATCCAGTGTCTGTAGGTCCCCAATATCTTTATTTATGAGGTCCATGATGTTGCTTTCCATAGCTTTGCAGACCAAGCTAGTCAGGCTTATGGGGCAATAGTTTCCAGGAACCGTTGAGGCACAACCTTTGTGGAGAGGGACCACTGTTGCTGTACGCCACTCTTTGGGTACATATCCTGTAGTAAGGCTGAGATTGAACAGTAGTTTTATGTTTGGGTTTAGCTCTTCTTGGAGTTCATGTAGGATGCAGCACGGGACACCGTCTGGTCCCATTGATGCTGTGTTTTTTGCTTTGGAGAGGGCGGCTCTTACCTGAGCATCTGAGATGTCAGGGGGGGCAGCACTCTGCTGGGATAGATATTTGCCCTTTTGGTGGGGAGGGGGTGGGGAGAAGTTTGCTCTGAACCTGTCAGCTAGGATGTTGGCAATGTCTGTGGGTTTGGTGTATTTTTTGTCATTTTGGACTAATTCTGAGCATATCTGGGAATTCCCACAAAGGTTCCTAACATAACTAAAGAAAGCCTTGTGATTATCCTTAGTGTCCTGTGCAATTTTTCTCTCGAAGCTGGCCTTAGACGATTTTATGAGTGCCCGTAGCTTTTTGCTAATACTGATCAGAGATGCCTTCCCTTTTTGGGATTTTGCTCTATTATGTAGTAGCTTCCTCCTTCTATTGTATGGTTTGTTTATGGCTGGGATCCACCAGACAGGACGTCTGCCTTTGGAGGATTGGGTCTTGGTTTTATTTGGGATTGCATGATCCATGCATTCCTGAAGGTGTTCATAGAATGCATTTATAAAAGATTCTGCGGTCTGGGCCGTATTTTCCACAGGCCCGGGGCTTTGAAGGATTCCACCTCGGTTTTGAGGAGTGTGAAATTTGCTTTAGAGAAGTTTTTCACTGTGGTTTTCTGGGCAGGGGGTGGGGTCGGGATGTGAATATCTAGTGAGATTAGTTTATGGTCTGATCTTACCAGTGAGGGATACACTTCTGGTATGGAGCATAGAGTCCCCATGTTGGTGATGATCAGGTCCACTATGTTTTCCCCTCTTGTGGGAGTGGTAACAAGTTGTTCCATAGCATTTGAGTTTATAAATTCTAGGAACCTTTAGGCTAGGGTGTTAGAGCTAGCGTAATGCTCCCAGTCTATGTTTGGGTAGTTGAAGTCGCCCAATATAATGGTGTTTGGAGAGACCTTCATATTTTCCAGTGTTCTCAGGAAGGCCGAGTGGGGTTCCTGGGTTTGGGAGGGTTGTCTGTAGCAGACTATAAACTGGAAGGCAGTTTTACCCACTGTTAGTTGCACATGGATAGTCTCTGATGCTTCGTGCTGTGCCACCAACCTGGAGGTGTGGGTATCTTTGACGAATATTGATACACCCCCTCCTTTTGTGGTTTGGTCCAAGTTTTGGGGCCGAAAAGCATGGTATGAGGTATAACCTGGTAGTGCTGGCGTGCTCTCGGGAGCCTTGAACCAGGTTTCTGTTACTGCACAGATATTGATGTTCTCCATGCTAAGGAGAGTTTCGAGTGCATGCATCTTGAGGTTTAGACTTCTGGTGTTGAGTAGCATTACTCTTAGTTTTTTATCCCTTGAGATACCTATGGAGGTGGGTTTGTCTTTTGAGCCTTGCCTAAAAAAGGCACTATGGGGGTAGCAAGAGCCTTTGCCAATATCCGAAAGCCCAGGGGTGACAGGTGCAAGCCGTCCCTAGTGAAGCATCGTGGCATCGAGCATGTCATCCCAGGCTGACAGGCATTGGATCCCCTTTGAATGACACCATTACATAAGCCAATTGTTGAAATTGATCATCTTGTCTTCATATTGTGGCATCATTCTTGGTGAGGGTAAGATGCTACTCAAGGTCAGGGTCATACCGGCCTGGGCCACATGCTCAGAGAGATCTTCTATGTCTCTTTTCATGTACTCCAGGGAGGTACATCTCAGGTCATTCACACCAGCATGGACAATGAGTCATATTTGTACTTGCCTTGGAGTGACCTGAGTGCTTGTGTTATGTGGCGGATCCTAGCGCCCGACAGGCAGCTCACCGTTACCTTCTCCTTGCTCAGCCTGGTGAGCGGGACGTCAGTGTGCCTGATGATAGAGTCACCTATTGCAAGTGTATCAGGTGTATTGTTTAGCCTTAAGGGCTGTGACTGTTCGGCACACTGGCTTTGTGAGCTATGTGTTGCACGTGTTTTGTTTTGGGGTAGCGGTTGCTTGGGTGTCTGCTTTGGAGGTCTCTGCTGCTTAGGCAGATTTTTATTTAGAGCCTCCGAGTATGTTTTTGTGTGTTTATGTGTTTGGTTTGCTGTCGTGGTAGGTCTATGTGACACTGGAATTGTAGTGAGTGTGGTTTCCTTCTCCTCCTGACTGGTTACGCCAGTACTGAGTTGAGAGAGCTTAGCCTCCAGTTTGGCTATATGGTTACATCTCTCACATGTGTTGGAATTTGTTGGGAGGAGGAGAGGGTTGTCTGTGTACATGAGGCAGTTGTAACATTGCCTCAAGATTCCCAGATTCACCATCTGGACCGGAGAGGAGATTGACAACTGACCTTTGGACATGCTAGAATAGTATTGGGAATTCCTTTATAATTGAAAAAAGGGCCAATGGGGAACAAGGTACTCAAGGGGAGTTTGTGAGGGTGTATTGCTTTTAATTTTTTAGTGCTGACTTATATAATTGCTTTAGTGAGCAAGTGCCAGGTAACTTAAATGCAATGTATTACAGGTAACACAGGTTACAGGTTTTGAACTTTTTTTAAATTGTTTTCTTTTTTTTAGGTTTTAAGCTTCTGGTAGTTAAGTCCCACATTTTGAATGGGTTTCTACTTGTTTAAACCAAGCTGAACTCATGTGGTCTACCAGCCAAAAGTCTATGCCAAGATACTAGATGGCTAGAGGCTTCTGAGCTTCCAAAAAAACAACATAAATTGCCTTTTTTTGCTTATTTTTACTATTTATTGCACTTTGTATTGTCTGCCACATATTTTTTTACTATATTTTATTACTATAAGCACTGCAGTGTTATACTGCAACTGTCTGCCTAACTGGGCCTGTTGAATTGTATTTTGTTTATTTTTACTGTTTGCAAAGCTGTTTTTTGTGTCTCACTGCTGCTTTTCTGCTGTGGCAAACATGTCTTTAGTGTTTTTCTGTTAAATAATGTAGCTAATAGCTGCAGCATAGTCCAGATACAGGTTTGCTTTATCTGGACCTGTTTGTTTGTAGTGGATGTTTGTTTTGAATGCATTTTCCAGGCCATCCTTGATTGTAAAGGCCCTTCTGCACCCTAGTGAGAGGAGTGTGGTGACTGGAACCTGCCTAGTCAAGGGTGGTTGGTCTGACAAGCCTGATCTGCAAGGCCATGGAACGTATTATCATGGAACTTATAAACAAAGACATTGGCAACCTTCAAACACTAGATCCTACCCAGTTTGGGATTGTGAAGGGCTGATCTAGTCTCCTAAACCTGACTGACTTCTTCAAATCAGTCTCCAGAGCTGTGGACGAGGGTAAGGCAGTCCACACAGCCTATCTCGAACTCGCCAAGGCCTTTGACACCATCCCCCACTCTGGAATCATATTTAAACTTACTAAGCTGGGCATTAATCCCTACATCACTCAATAGGTTGCCAACTGGCTTACTGACAGAACCCACACTGTAAAAGTAGCCGACTCCAATTCCAGCTCCAGACAAGTGACAAGTGGAGTACTTCAGGGTTCAGTCCTAGGAACACTCTTGTTTGGCATCTACTTCTCTGAAGTACAGGTCAACACTAAGGGACTCTGGCTAACAAAGTTCGCAGATGACTGCAAACTGGGAGCCGTTATTGAATCACCAAATGGTGTGGATATTCTTCAAAAGGGCCTTACAGAAACAGATGCTGGGTGGCAGAGCCATGGGCTCAAGCAAAATGCCAAGAAACGTATAGTTATCCCCTTTGGGATAAAACATGTACCCATGAATTACCACATAGGTGGCAGCACACTAAACACCAAAAGTGTGATAAGAGACTTAGGGACACAGGTGGACAGTGGTCTCACCTTCGATACCCACATCGCCACAACAGTCAAGAAATCCTTCTATGTGGCACACCTCATCACTACGGGCTTTTCAACCAGAAAAAAGGAGGTCATCATCCCACTGTACTCATCTCTCATTAGACCCATTATAGAATACAACACCCCATTTGATATGTACCTCTCAAGGCATCTGCAACAACTGGAAAGGCCGCAGAAATACCTCATTAAAAGTATCACAGGCCTAAAGCAGATGCCCTATGCTGACCGTCTAAAAACCTCTAGCTATACTCTGTCACATATCGTCTTCTCAGAGGCGATCTCTGCTTAACATACAAGGCCGTCATACCCAGAGCTGTTGGACATGCTACACTTAAAGAAATCCCAATCCCTCAGAGAGACACATGTTCCAGGGATCTAAAGCTTGTCATCACAATGAACAAAACATGCTGAAGTGATAGGTTCCTGACCCAGAGAATCCACAGACTCTGGAATAGACTGCCCAGACATGTCAAGCAGAGCTCCTCTTTGGTCCTCTTCAAAAGGAACCTTGACGACTGGATGGGAGATAGGAAATTCACCCCGGGGATCATGTCAGTCACCCTGCTAGACAGGGGTCCAGGGAAGTAAATATTGTGGGAATAAATAGTCAGAGAATTGTTATGGCTAGACTTGTATAGGCCCTAGGGCCAATAGTCTAGTACCAACCTATGAACCTATAAAATAAAGAATGAAGGGCAATCACTATGAAACCAGAAGGAGTTATAGGAACTGAAGCTGGTTAAAAAGGAAGTGGCGGGTCAGGAAAGGGATCCACAGCCTGTTGCAAAGAAACATCACCAGGCACAACACTAGAAGCCAACTCAGAGCTAGTAGCAGGCAAAACAGTATAGGCCTCAGCTGAAGTAGAGGCTGCAGGGGGCACAGCAGGACAAGCAGAGTCTCCATGGGAACATAAACAAAAATTATACCACTGGGGACAAGCCCAAGCAAAATACTCAGATGACCCATGATGAGTGAATCTCCTAGAAGGATATACAGACACCAAATCTGATAAGACACTGCAAAATAAAAATGATTTAGGCTGTCCTGCATATCTCAAAATACCCCACTGACCATCCAATAAACAATCACCAGACAAATGGAAAACTCCAGTATCTAGGACTTGTAAGGTCAACCAAAACTTCCAGACCCCATCCCAAACACCACCAGCATCAGAATCAAAAGACTTTTTCAGGGAAAAAAACATCTGCACAACGTGAGAACAAAAATTCTCTAACATAGGCTCAGTAACATAAATAGAATGAAAATCCAAAATAATTTTACACTTATAGTGAAAATCTACTTCAGATAACACATAGACCAAGGTTTCTGAGAATTATGCTTAGAAAAATGGGAAACAAAAGGTGAAGCAACCTCTTGAGTTTCAAAATAAAGATCAGCAAAACCACCCTCCTCCTGTGACTGAGGTTTTATATTATATTGTCGACAGCTCACAATGTTGACTCTGAAATGTTCAATACCAAAATGTCGAACTGCTAAAATAGCGAACGGTCATAAAACCGATTTCATTCCAACGGAAAGAAATTGGTTGGCCAAACAACAATGGCACACATAAACAACTATATTTAAGTGGGGGGGGCTTCACCCCCCCCCACACCCCCCTAACTAAATATTCTAAATCCAAGACCGCACTACACTCAGGGAAAGGGCAGGTGTCAGAGAATGGTTTTTGGAAAGAAATCTGTTATATGGCCATTCACTATTTTAGTAGTTTGACATTTTCGTGTCGAACATTTCAGAGTCGACATTGTGAGCTGTCAACAATATAATATAGACCCGTGAGTAATAACACACAAAGTCTAAAGTGAAACAAGCGAAGGCTTTAACAAAGACTGCCAAATAAACTTATACAGTAAAGGCTGAAATTAAGCAGATTTTAAATGCATCAAAGGTTTAGAAATAATCTTTGTCTGTCCAAGTTGACTGGCAGAAGCAGAAACTGCCATTTTTATCACAGCAACATAGGATTTAGCTTTAGAAACAACAGACAAGGTAAAAGAAGCTGTGGTACTTGTAGAAGTAGCCAGCTTCTCTACCGGGGGAGCTAAAACAGCAGACACTGAAGCAGTAGAAGTCTAAGAACAAAGTATCTTTCAAAACAGTAGAACCTTTAACGGAGGTCTAAGAACAAGGCAAAGAAGATACAGGTTAAAAAGGCACTGAAACAATATCAGAAGCCAAAGTAGAAACAGTAATAGTAGAAGCAGCTGCAGGAGCCAACACAGCTGCTGCTGCAGAAATGGCCACCATCTTGTTTTAGCGGGAAGTGACGCAATGACTTTCTAGAGCGTGGAGTAAGTACCTCTTTGTTTTTTTTCAACTTTTTAAAAGTTTTTTTTAGATTTTAAGCTTTTGGTATTTAAGCCCCATGTTTGTGTGGGTTTCTGCTTGTTTAAACTGATCTGAATGGAGGTGGGCTACCAGCCACAATTCTGTACTGAGAAACCAGATGACTAGAGGTTTCTGAGCTTCCAAAAAAACATAAGTTGCATGTGTTTTGCTTATTCTTACTATTTATTGCACATTTTATTGTAAGCCACCAACTTTTTTACTGTATTTTATTGCTATGCGCTAAATTGCACTGTTAATAGTGCAGTAATCTGCCTTACTGGGCCTGTTAAATTGTATTTTGTTACTGTTTTAACATTTATTTGCTATTTGCACTATTTGTAAAGTATTTATTGGAAATGTTCTCTGTTGTAAAGCATCTGTCATGTTCTGATTTTTCTGCCAAGCAGTGTTTTAAATAATTGATTTGATTTGTTTGCCATTTAAAGTATTCTTTAGTCTCCTTGCTGTTTTTGTTTTTTGGTGTTTAGAACATTTATTTAGTTTCTCACTGTTGTTTTTCTGCTGTGGTAAACATTTCTTTAGTATTTTCTGCCTAAAATAGTGTAGTTAATTGCCGTAACATAAATATTGATACAGGTTTGCTGCATCTTGCCTATTTGTTTGTAGTGGCTGTTTGTCCTGAGCACATTTTCCAGCTCATCCTTGATTAGAAATGGCCCTTCTGCACTATAGTGAGAGGAGTGGACTGATTGTAAGCGGTTGGTCACTGGTCTAGGGCTTGGAGACTATCAGTCAAGAAAAAGAAAGGGAACGCAGCAAGAGGCAACAAAGCACAAAAGTGAAAGGAAACAAAAACTTATATTTAAACTGTATTTGTGTTAATATTGCTACATACTCAAGTGTGCTAGCTTGCACTGCATTTAAAGTGCTTTTTATTACTGTTTTAACTACTTTTCTTCAAAAAAAAAAAAAAGAAAAAGAAAAAAGTTCTAAGCTTGTTTCCCACCTTTCTGTTACTAGACTAGTCCAGATACAGATTTGTTGTATCCAGGACTGTTTTGTAAGTTTCTGAGCTCCCCAGACCTTTCTGTGTTAGAGGGAAGACTTCCAGCTTATCAGTGGGAGTGGTAAGCACTAGGTATCTACTACAAGAGGAGTGGTTTCTGGCTCTGAAATTGTAGTTTATTGGCTGTTTTGGCAGTTTTTCTATCCCTTTCAACGTTCTGGTTTAAAAACCCATGTTTGCACAGGTTTGGCACCGTGCAGCGGTTCTGTGCTAGGGTAAACTATTCCCGGTGCCAGAAAGTCTGCTCTTCAATTTTTCCCTTAGAAAATGCTTGTTCGTTACTTTTTGCACTTCCATTGGCTTAATAGACTAGCACTTCAACAGGCTTCAGTAGCATTTATTGTAGCACATGTAGGTGCTATCAGCACTAGCTGTTCCTATGCAGTAACAGTACCAGTACTTATTAGTTATGACCGCCCCTCCAAGTATGACTGTAGGGCAATTCCCTGTGCTTTCTCCTGCTGGCCTGTGCACTTGGGCATTCTGAGACAGTGTAGCAACTGTCTCATATACACAGACAACCCTCTGCTGTTACCTCCCAACACTCATACGTGTGAGAGATGCACTTACATTAATAAATTGGAAGCAGTGCACTCTCCAGCCAAGACCATTCCAGCTGGTCAAGAGGAGAAGGTCAACACTTGCAACTCACTACATGAAACACACAGCCCTCCAAAACACCAACCATCACATCTCACACATAGAAACACAAACTGTATATCCACCTTTGTGGAGGCTCTCAATGAAAACTTACCCAAGCAACAGAGACCCCCAAAACAGAAACGCACTCGACCACCACAACACCAACCTCAGTACACATAGCCCACCACCACAGTGTGCCCCTCAACCTAAGCCCTTAAGGCAAAACACCTTGCCCAATGTACTAATTATAGGAGACTCAATTGTGAAGCACACAGATGTCCACTCACAGGATTGAGCAAGGAGAAGGTGACAGTCAGTTGTCTATCAGTTGCTAGAATCTGCCACATAAAACATGCACTCAGGTCACTCCACAACAAGTACAAATATGACTTTGTCATTCTCTATATGGGTGTGAATGACCTGAGACATACCACCCTGCACTACATGAAAAGAGATGTGATAGAGCTCTCAGATTATGTGGCCCAGGCAAGTATGACCCTAGCCCTGTGCAGTATTCTACCGTCACCCAGCATGATACCACAATATGAGCAGAAAATGATTGATTTCAACAATTGTCTAAGTTTCTGGTGTCATTCTAAGGGGATCAACTATCTGTCTGCCTGGGATGACATGATCGACAGACCTCGATGCTTTACCAGAGATGGCCTGCATCTATCACCAATGGGCTTCCAGCTACTATCTAAGGCTCTTGCCACCACTATAAAGCCTTTTTTACGCAATTTTCCAAAGACCAAAGTTCCACCGTAACTGCTACAAACAAATGCAATCTGATGGTCATGCTGCTCAATGCTAGAAGTCTAAATCTGAAGATGCACTTGTTCGAAGCCCTCCTCAAAATGGAGAATGTCAACATCTGTGCTGTAACAGAGACCTGGTTTAAAGAGGCAGAAAGCACTCCTGCACTCCCAGGCTACAACTCATTCTATACCTTTCGGGCCCGAGAAAATGGCCGGAAACTCCAAAGGCAGTGGTGTCTCCATATTCATAAAGGATACACACACCTCCAGACTGGTAGCACAGCATTATGCATCTGAGATACTTTAGGTACAATTAACAAATGGTAAAACAGTGATACAAGTCATAGCCTGCTAAAGAACCCCAACCATGTCCCTCGATTCTCACTCCAACTTCGTAAGCACCCTGGAATCTATCAAGGTCCAGCTCAATACCTTAATACTGGGTGATTTATACTACCCTTTCATCAACTGGGAAAACTATTCTAGTACCAATGCTCAGGCCCAATGCTTCCTGGAATTTATCAGTTCCAATGCCCTGGACCAGCTCATTCTGACCCCCACTAGAGGAAGCAACATTCTCGACCTGGTCAGCACCAACATGGGAGACCATTGCTCCACACCTATAGTCAACTCCTCCCTGGTTAAATCCAATCACAAACTGATCACCATGTAAATCTCCATCTCACCCACACCCCTGCTAAGGTGACCACCCTAAAAAACTTCTCCTAAACTGACTTTGGGCTCCAAAAAACAAAGGTGGCTAACTTCTCGGCACCCAAGCCAATGGAAAATAACTCTATGACTGCCAAATCATACACCAATGTGCTGTACAAGCACGTACACAAATGCATGGATCTCGCTATACCATATAGAACCAAGGTGTGTTCCTCCAAAAAAAGGAAGCCAATTTGTGGTCCCCAGCCATCAATAAAATCTACAACAGAAGGAAAAAACTGTTGCAGAAAAAAAATGAAGTCACAAGAATGGAAAAACTCCCTCATCATACTCAGCAAATATTTGAGATCCCATATCAAATCCTCTAAAGCCAGGTACAAAGGCAGAATTGTGGCTGACACGAAAAAAACCCACAAAGCCTTCTATAGCTATATCAAGAACCTCCAAGGCAATACCCAGATTTGCTCCGAGTTATTGCACAATGGTAACTCCTATACCAAGCCAACAGATATAGCCAACATACTGGCAGACATATTCACTGCCAACTTCACCCCTGTCTCCCCACACAAAGGACCTTTCACAATACCAGATGAAAGCCTGGTACCCACCATTTCTGCGGCACAGGTAAAAGCTGCATTGTCTAAAGCCAAGAATACAGCATCCATGGGATCTGATAATATCTCTGTTTGCTTTCTACATGAACTACAAAATGAACTGGCACCACACCTGTCTACCCTGTTCAATCACAGCCTCACCTCAGGCTTTGTCCCTAATTAATGGCACACTGCTACAGTCATCCCTCTCCACAAAGGCAGAACAACTACAGGCCCTGGGAACTACTGCCCCATTAGCCTGGCGAGTCTGGTATGCAAACCTATGGAGTGCATCATCATGGACCTGCTCACCAAAGACATGGGCAATCTCCAAACTCTTGACCCCACACAGTTTGGCTTCATCAAGGGAAGATCCTGCCTACTGAAGCTGGTTGATTTCTTCAAGGCAGTCACCAAGGCTGCAGATGAGGATAAGGCGGTGCGTACAGCCTACCTTGACCTGAACAAGGCCTTTGATACTATTCCCCACTCAGATATCATTGATAAACTCACCAAACTAGGCGTCAATACTTATATCACTAGGTGGGTTGCAAACTGGCTCACAGACAGGACCTGCAAAGTGAAAGCTGTGGACTCCAAGTCAGACTGTCAACCAGTCAAGAGTCACACTGGGCTCGGTCTTGGGCCCATTCCTGTTTGGCATCTACTTCTCAGTAGTCCAAGCCAACACAGAGGGATGCAAATTCATTGATGACTGCAAGCTAGGAGTCATTATCAACTACCCAAGTGATGCAGACATCCTACAAAAGTGCTTTTCTGAGACCAACAATTGATGCCAGAACCAGGGCCTTACGCTTAACACCAAAAAATGTGTTATTCCCTTTGGAAAAAACTCAGCTCCCACAAATTGCCATACCAATGGGAGCCCATTAAACACCATAAGAGATCTGGGCAGCCAGGTTGACAGCCACCTCACCTTTGACCACCATGTTGCTATTGTGATCAGAAAGTCCTTCTATGTGGCACATCTTATAACTAAAGGGTTCACATCCAGAAAGAAGGGCGTCATCATCCCTCTCTACTCATCCATCATTAGACCAACCATCGAATATAACACCCTGTTTGGCATGTATCTGACCAGTCACCTTCAACAGCTGGAACGGCCACAAAAGTATGTCACAAAAGGCTCTTAGGCCTTTAACACATGTCATACGTGTACAGACTAAAGAAACTTCAGCAGTTCTCAGTCTCTTATTGGCTACTCAGAGGTGATTTCTGCTTGACTTACAAAGCCATGTCCAACCCAGCCCTACTTGAAATGCTACACCTAAAAATCCCAATCCTCCCATGACACACACTCCAGAGACCACAACCTCACTACCACAATCAATATAACATGCTGGAGGTACAGGTTCATCTCTCAAAGACTACCCATACTCTGGAATAAGCTTCCCATTCATGTCAAGCAAAGCACCTCATTGGCTCTCTTCAAGAGAAATCTTGACGAGTGGATGGGTAACAGAAAGTTCACCCCGGTGATCACTCCAGTTACCCTACTGGATAGAGGCACTGTGAACTAATATTGGGTGGAACAGTTTCAGGGAAATTATTTTGAGATAGGCTGGTAAAGGCTCTAGGCCATTAGCCTAGTACACACCTATGAACGTATGAACCTATATAGGGCTAAGAAAACCCTGACATAAAGTAACACCTTCAGCCAAAGAAAAAGGATGAAGGGCAATGACAATAAAACCAGGCAAAGTCCTGCATAATTGAAAAGAAGCAGAAGTAAGCCCTAACAAGAAAATCCCTAACAAAGGAAAAATAACCCAACAAAGAAAGAGAATCCCAAACAGTACTACTGGACTAAAAAACTACCATAAACAAAAAGCTCGCTAATATCCAGACACAAATCCAAAGTAAACAAATGGACAAAAGCAAGAAAAAAGACCACATCAAATGTGTAAAGTCCTGTAATATTGTAAACAGCAAACCAGCAAAAAGAAATGGTTGCAGAAGTAAAATAATGCTGTGGAAGTCCATAAAAAGGAGTGCAGTAGCTACAAAATCCACTCCAGTCAAGAAAAACAGTAGACAGAAATACTTAAACAAGAAAAGCACTGATATAAAATAAAACAGTGCAACAGAAACTCACAAAAATAAATACCTCCTGTAAAGCAAGAACAACAAAAAAGGATTGGCAAGCAAAATAAGTAAGCTGGGCAAGGTCAATCCCCCACCCCTTGTGTCACAACCCCGTCCTCAACTGAACAAGCAAAGAAGGCAGAGACAGAACCTTTCCAGCAAGGACCTCACTACAATGGGCAGCCCAAAGAAGTCTCAGAACAAATACTGAGAGGAAATCTGCCCGAGAAACTGCTGGCATCCAGGCACAACCATAATCCCCATACAAATATTTATCAGGTGTAATGGGAAACAAATGGGGCACTGAATAACTACAGTGAACATCTTCCCAAAAGCCAGGCAACTTATTATAGTGGAGAAAAACATGTCCCAGATCCAACATGCGGCCATGACTGGGCCCCCACTGAATGAAAAACATAGGAATACCGCACTGATAACTTATTAAGAAAACAACACCAAAAAAACCCACCCCAAATAGGCAAAGAGGCATAATACAACCTATACTGACGCAACCCCTGCAACCTCCCAGGGGAATAATCCTGATACCCATTAATGGCATAGAAATGGGTCCAAGGAGAAGTATGCCACTCTTGCCTAGAAGAAGGAAGGGCACCCAAGGTTACATGCCATTCAAGGAACAAAGACTGACTTCCCATGGCTCCCCAGAGAGGACTCTTCATGCACGTTTCCCAGCCAAGCAAGTCTGTCAAATCCAGCCAGACAAAACTGGGAGCAAGTGACCAAGCAAAGAAAGATCAGCAGCTTGCAAATGCCAAAAACAAACAAACAAAAAAAAAAACAGAAAAACTATAAAGTATGCAGAAAAAGAACAGGGTGGAGCAGTCCAACACCACCTGAAGCAAGAGAAGAGTAGAAAATACCCCTCTACACAGGCGTATAAGAAGTCCCGAAAAGAAATGAAAAACTTCAGGCAAAAGATGGGTAAACCAAGAACAGGGGAGACAAATATACAGAAAAAAACATACCCCAAAGTACCTAACAAAGCACCATTTAACAAGTAACTTTTTTTATGAAAAGACACTGGAAAGGAATGCCAAAAAATAATCAGTGGAAAGCCTTATCAAGAAGATGCTCACAAGGCTCCAGCACATAAGAAGGAGTTCCAAAAGTCACACCCAAAATGGAGAGGCCTGCAGAAGAAAAAGAAACCTCACCAACTCTAGAGACTACACCAAAACCACCTGATTTAACAAGATTAAGGGAGAAACCCACCAATGAAAAAAGTAAAGAAAAATACTGCATATAAGTCAGCAAACGAGCAGAAGACACAGCAAGCACTGTCACATCATCTGCATAGGACAGAAAATGAGGCACCAAAACACCAGAGCAAGAAAAACAAAAAGGAGACAAAGAAAAGTGGGGCCAAACTTAAAAAAAATACTGCACCCACCACCAAGGTGAAAAGGTAACTGCTCAAAGGCAGCCCTGACACACATCATTCTTCATAGCAACCTCTGCACCTAACCATCCATTCACCACAGGAACAATAACTGAAGCAGAATAGATAGAAAAAATGTACTGAAGAAAAAGAGGGCCAAACCGAAAGGCTTTCAAAATAGCCAGCAAGGCCCCATGGCTGACATTATCATATATCTTAGGTCACAAGAAAGCAGAAAAGCAGAAGGTGCAGAGTGAACATAAGAAGAAACAGACATCAGCAAAAGCAACAAATCCTGCCCAGGCCTGCCTGAGATACCATTGACCATGGATCCAAAAGAAAGTGCATCATAGAATGGAGGTACAATTGCAGAACTTTACAAAAAAACTTCTAATCAGTGTTACACAAGGAAATAGGGTGCCAGTTGGATTAGACCATGCGGTCACCCTTCTTCCAGAGAAATTTAGGGTACAATATACTTTGCCTTGATTAGCCAAAAAAAGGGTGAGGAGTTGCTCTTATATACTCTAACCATCTAACCTTCACACATCTTAATGAACCCATCCCATCTTTCTCACCTGCAGAAATCATGGCAGCTAACTTTAAACTAAACAACTACACAACTATCACTGTAGTAGCCATTTATATTCCTCCAGGGGAGAATACTCCCCTACTAGAAAACTTACTATCGTATTTTACAGAGCACTACTCAGATGAAATGATCCTCCTTGGTGATGTAAATATAAATTGGCTAGCTCTAAATAACCCTATTTTTAACTCTCACATTAACTTACATAACTTTACACAACGTATATCAGACTCTACTGACTACAACAACTCTCACATTCCTAGTACTCTAATTGACTGTATACTAGTCTCTGACCCTACTGACTATAACAACTCTCACATTCCTAGTTCTCTAATTGACTGTATACTAGTCTCTGACCCTACTGACTATAACAACTCTCACATTCCTAGTTCTCTAATTGACTGTATAGCAGTCTCTGACCCTACTGACTATAACAACTCTCACATTCCTAGTTCTCTAATTGACTGTATACTAGTCTCTGACCCTACTGACTATAACAACTCTCACATTCCTAGTTCTCTAATTGACTGTATACTAGTCTCTGACCCTACTGACTATAACAACTCTCACATTCCTAGTTCTCTAATTGACTGTATACTAGTCTCTGACCCTACTGACTATAACAACTCTCACATTCCTAGTTCTCTAATTGACTGTATACTAGTCTCTGACCCTACTGACTATAACAACTCTCACATTCCTAGTTCTCTAATTGACTGTATACTAGTCTCTGACCCTACTGACTATAACAATCTCACATTCCTAGTACTCTAATTGACTGTATACTAGTCTCTGACCCTACTGACTATAACAACTCTCACATTCCTAGTACTCTAATTGACTGTATACTAGTCTCTGACCCTACTGACTATAACAACTCTCACATTCCTAGTACTCTAATTGACTGTATACTAGTCTCTGACCCTACTGACTATAACAACTCTCACATTCCTAGTACTCTAATTGACTGTATACTAGTCTCTGACCCTACTGACTATAATAACTCTCACATTCCTAGTTCTCTAATTGACTGTATAGCAGTCTCTGACCCTACTGACTATAACAACTCTCACATTCCTAGTTCTCTAATTGACTGTATACTAGTCTCTGACCCTACTGACTATAACAACTCTCACATTCCTAGTTCTCTAATTGACTGTATACTAGTCTCTGACCCTACTGACTATAACAACTCTCACATTCCTAGTTCTCTAATTGACTGTATACTAGTCTCTGACCCTACTGACTATAACAACTCTCACATTCCTAGTACTCTAATTGACTGTATACTAGTCTCTGACCCTACTGACTATAACAACTCTCACATTCCTAGTTCTCTAATTGACTGTATACTAGTCTCTGACCCTACTGACTATAACAACTCTCACATTCCTAGTTCTCTAATTGACTGTATACTAGTCTCTGACCCTACTGACTATAACAACTCTCACATTCCTAGTTCTCTAATTGACTGTATACTAGTCTCTGACCCTACTGACTATAACAACTCTCACATTCCTAGTTCTCTAATTGACTGTATACTAGTCTCTGACCCTACTGACTATAACAACTCTCACATTCCTAGTACTCTAATTGACTGTATAGCAGTCTCTGACCCTACTGACTATAACAACTCTCACATTCCTAGTTCTCTAATTGACTGTATACTAGTCTCTGACCCTACTGACTATAATAACTCTCACATTCCTAGTTCTCTAATTGACTGTATACTAGTCTCTGACCCTACCATATACCACAACCCAGAAACGTTATCCAACTCCCTTACTGATCACTCTCCTATAAACGTTACTAGATTCATTCCTCACTTCACCAGACCTCAGAGATACATTACCTGTTAAAAACTATCCAACATCTCCCCTGAAACTTTTAACACCCTTCTCTCCAGCATTAACTGGAGCCGCCTCAAAGAACTTACTCTGGATGAAGTTGTCCAATCTTTTAACACTATCTTTCTTGATATATTCAACTCCCTTGCACCTCCTTGTACTGTTAGAATAAAATCCAAAATATTTCCATGGGTCTCTAAGACAACCCGCACCCTAATGAGAAATAGGAACAGGCTGTGGAAAACCTGGATAAAGTATAAACTCCCTCCTGACAGGCAAAAGTACAATTAAGAAATCGCTCAAAAAAAAACAAAACAAAAAAAAATGGCTAAGAATAAAAAGGAATTTTACAACAGACCTACAGCTCTAAGATCTAATCCAAAAAATTCTAGAATTCAATCAACCAAATATTGTACCTCAGTAACCCTTCTTCCCCAACCCCTACCCAAATAATATACCTTAAGACTCTGCCACTGTATTTAATAACTTCTTTATAGATACTGTTGTTAAGATGGTCAGAACAGATCCCCAGACTCCAATCACTCTGTCCTACCTTCAAGTCCCAACTTCTCTAAACCTTTTTCTTTCCAACCTGTATCTACTACGTATATTAAATCCTTACTCTCCAGATTAAAACCATGCTCTACTTCTGCTGATAATAGTACTTCCTTCTTTCTCCAGCTAGCTGCTGATACACTTGGCTTTCCTGTATCTATCCTCATTAACCACTCTGTTACTGAGTCTAAAGTTCCATCTATCTGGAAAGAATTCTACTCACTACCTATCCACAAAGGAGGAAATTCACATGGAATCTCTATCTCTAGACCTATAGCCATCCTGTCTCTCCTCTCAAAAATACTTGAAAAATGCATATACAAGCAGCCACCTCAGTATTTACTACAAGAAAATCTACTTACTCCTACTCAACATGGATTCTGCCCAAAACACAGTACAACCACTGCACCGATCTCCTTTACTAACACTATATCCCTTGCTCGTGATAACAGAAAACTTGTCTCCTGCCTATTCTTAGACCTTTCTAAAGCCTTTGATACTGTTTCACATTCTACTTCTGACTAAACTAGCTAATCTTAATTTCTCTTCTGATACTGTCACCTGGTTTCTCAGCTATTTCACTAACTGATCACAATCAGTGAAGTGACTCTCAGAACTCTCACCTTCTCTCCCTATAACAATGGGTGTACCCCAAGGCTCCATCCTTGGTCTACTGCTATTTAATATTTTTACAAATCTACTCTATACTTCTTGCCCCCAGTAATCACTTGTACAATATGCAGATGATTCTACAGTAATTACTATCTATGGCTCTCTCTGATCTCATCTCTCAGACTCAAGCTGCTTTTTCATTAGTGGAATCCTGGCTTACCACCAAGCAACTTTTCCTAAATCCTAGAAGAACAAACTCCTTTTCTTTCTCCCAAAAATGCTTACCTATCTCAAATCTACTTTCACTATAATGTCTCTCAATAAAACTCCAATATTAGCTGAAACTAGTACCAAACGCTTAGGTGTCACTATAGATGATCAATTTAAATTTGACTTGCACATTAAAAACTGCATCAGGAAGACACATCTAAATGTAGGCCTCCTTTACAGAAATAGAAAGTGTCCACCAAAAAATCTAAGTAACCCCATCTTATCCCTAGTCTTCTCTATGGTTCTCAAATACCCACAAACCTCAACACCACACTCCTAGCAAAACTTAACTCAACTTATAACAAGATAGCTAGATTCTCTGCCCAAGAAACTTATAAAACTCATCACTGTGTCTCAATTAAACTGGCTGGAACTACCCTATCTGTTTCTTCTCTCTCGGTTCCAGATTATACATTCTATATTATATCAACCTTTCTATTGCCCTATACTAACCCCCTGTATATCTCACTATTCCCCCACTCGATCGCTTCACAGCTCTGACCAAGACTTATTATTTATCCACAAACCTAGGACGAAAATAGGTAGTAACCTTTATAGCTATCATCCTACCATTGCCTGGAACAAGCTCCCACTCCAAATCAGATTAATAACTCAACCTAATAAATTCAAATCAGTTGCAAAGGAATATTTAAAAACACTCTCGTCCTGCCTCTGCACACATCCTCCATAAACTGTCCTCCCCCATATAATCTGCCCTTTATTTGACCACTTCCCTAACTTTGTCTTTTACTCTGCTCAGCTTTAATCACTTATTTGCTTACCTTGCCTATCACTTCTGTTTAAATAATTTTCCTGCCTCTTAGCAACTTCTACAAACCTCCTCTCAATCACCTCTAGTAATTAACTAATGTTTTGAACACTTTAGTTACTGTAAGAATATAATTATATGTCACATTACCTGCATTATGAATGACTACCCTTACATATTTAATACCAGCAAATATTGTAATTATCTCTGTAATTGCTTGTTTGTGTTGTACCTTGCTGTGGAGCTTTTCTCCCTGTGCCTGTGCTGAAAAAAAGGTATTTGCAGCTCAGTCAGACTACTCCCGTTCAACAAACGTAAAATAAAAATAATAAATAAATAAAATTCATAAAAAGTCAGGATGGGAAAAGCCATTACAAAACCACTCATTAAACAACTGAACTAGTAGTGACAACTAAACATCAGAAAGAGAGAGGTAAAAGTAGTATGAAAGCCCATCCAACCCTGGAGCAGACTCAACCTTAAAAGATGAAATAGCCTGAAGAAACTCAAACAAAGTGACAGAGGCATCATGGATGGCACACTGGCACAGTGGTAGCATTGTTGCTTCACAGCAAGAGGTTCTCCTGTTCAATTCTCGGCTGGAGTGCCTTTTGTGTGGAGTCTGCATATCCTCCCTGCATTCATGTGGGTTTTCTCAGGGTACTAAAATTTCTTCCCACATTGCAAAGACATGCATCTGGAGTGTTTCTCCCCAGGCCTCCACCGAAGTTTGGCTTCATTCCAAGTTGGACATTCCCCGGTAAACAAATGTTAAATAAATAAATAAAAGAACAACCATAAAAGTAGCCGGCATCGCCTGAATAGGCATGGCTCAGCATGTGAGACCTTACCACCATACAAGGAACAAGAGTTAACTTCCTGGAAAATGCCTTCTTAGTACCAACAACATCACCAGAAGAAGGGAGAAACTGTCAATAAAGATCTTTGTCCTAAGCATATGCTTACCCAGATAAGAAAGGAATTCCTTACCCCTGCCCTTAAAGAAGTGAGCCAAGTTCCAAAGAACTGCCTTAACCCAAGCAATATTGTGCAAATGCAGCTCTCAAAAATGCTTAAGAGCACTAGCAGGTTCCTGATCCACAGCAACTTGAAAAGCAACATACAAGGCATCAGAAGACTTCTTAAACTGAAAATAAGACTGAGCAAACCAGTTATCATAAACAACAAACTTCTCCTTAAAGCCCAACCACCATGACAACAGAGAAGGAAAGAAAGACAATACAATGAGATGATCATCCCATAATTCAGCAACAACCTCTTGCCAAGCAGGAGCATAGGACCAGGGGCAGTAGATCTAGGCAGACCCTTACCCTTAGACAATGCAAACATCAAATGAAAAATAAAAAAAACGTGGTCAGTAAAGGCCACAAAAGACAAAAAAAGATGAAATTACAGCAAAGATGGAGGAACTAAAAAGTACAGTTGTGTACTCTTACCATAAATGTAGATGTTCGAGTGTGTTCACTGTTGCAGTCATCACCGTAGGCTTCTTCTTGCCAGCAGCAGACCCCGATCGGCCAGAATGCCAAAGTCTGTATCGGGCGCCAACTGAGGTCATATTTAACCTGATGTCAATGCGCCGGAAGGTATAAAGACCTCAGCTGATGCCATTTCCCCAGTTTTTATTGCCCCAGATGTCAGGTGCCCAGAAAGAAAAGGCTAAAAAAGAAACCATGCCCAAAAACCTCAGTAGCCAAAATACCTCATAACAGACAATACTCAAGGAAAAAACAAAAGAGGGGATAGGAGGGAGGGTAACCCAGACCGCAACAGTGAACACACTCGGACATCTACATTTATGGTAAGAGTACACAACTGTACTATGTCCTTCATGGTTCACTGTTGCAGTCATCACTGTAGGGTTGAGTCCCAAAGCTAAGAAAGGGTGGCAGAGGAGAAACAGAGGGAGCGGTCACAAAACCTTGCAAAACCGCAGAAGCAAAACCTGCCCTGGATTTAGAATAGAGAGGGAGGTTGTAATGCTTAGAAAAAGTATGTACAGAACTCCAAGTAGCAGCTTCCAAAATATCCTTGGTAGGAACCCCACAAAGAAAAGCTGCTGAAGTAACAGTAGCCCGGGTAGAATGAGTTCTAACATTAACATGAACCGGATTGCCATGATAAGAGTAACAGAACTTGATGCAATGGGCAATCCACTTGGAAATAATTTGCTTAGAGATTGCTTTCCCCTGAACAGTAGGAGCATAAGCGACAAACAACTGATCAGATTTCCGGAATATCTTGGTCCTGTCCAGGTATAGATGAAGCTGTCTGTGCACGTCTAGAGAGTGCAAAAGACTTGCTCCCTCACTTTGAGTATGAGGATGAAAGGTAGGCAAATGAATAGACTGATTCAAGGCCACTGCCGAAACCACCTTGGGCATAAATGTGGGATTAGTCCGTAGAGATACCCTGTCCTGATGAAAAATATGGAAGGGTTCCACAGCCATGAGTGCTTGCAATTCCAAAATTCTTCTAGCAGAGGTAATAGCTAAAAGAAAAGCAGTTTTCCAAGACAAAAATTTTAAATCCGTGGAAGCTGCAGGTTCAAAAGGAGACAAAGTTAATTTCTCCAAAACATAGTTAAGATCCCAAGTGGGAACAGGAGCCCTGATAGGGGTCGAATATTCTTAGCCCTCTAAGAAACTGTTTAAGCAATGGATGAGAACTGGTAATGTTTCGAGCCCACTTTGAAATGCAGATACCTTCTGCACTCTTGCCTTATAGGAATATGCAGGTAAGCCTCTTTCAAGTCCAAAGTCACCATCCAAGCGTTCTTGCCCAACATAGGCAGCAGCTGCTGCAGAGTGAGTATCTTGAATTTTGGTATATCTAGGAAGGTATTCCGTACAGAGAGGTACAGGATTGGTCTCCATGAATTTTCATTCCTGGGAACTAGGAAAAGCCTGGAATAAAAACCTTGCCCTATTTCTAAAGTTGGCACCAATTCTATGGCCCTCATAGCCAGGAGGGACTGAACCTGCTATTGTGCCTCTGCCCACTAATGATTTGGCAGGTCTGGCCAACCATTTGGTTTTGGCACAGTGTGGAAATGAAATCTGTAACCTCTTGAGACTATGTCCAGAACCCATCTGTCCCGGGTTATGTGGCTCCAATTTTGATAAAAAAGAGAAATCCTTCCCCCCAAAGGAGCTTCCAGGAGAGGAGACCCTGGAACCAGAAAGGGAGAGTCATAAAGACTGTTTTCGGTAGGGCTGAGACTTATCTTCACCTCCCTTGGGAGAGGGGGCACTCCACTGCCTATTCCTAAAATGGGACTGTGACTGGCCCCTACCTCTGAAACGCTGTAATCTGCCTCTCTGAAACCTGTCTGAGCCCGGAAAGGACCAAGGTTTAGTTGGCCAGTGTCTGCTAAATCCAGTTGGTTGCACATGTAGAAAATCCTTAACCATCTGCATAGATTTGGCTTTGTCTTCCATTTTCTTCAATACCTCTTCAGCTTTGGACCCAAACAGAACATTGTGCTGCAAAGGGGCATCCAAAAGTTTGGCTTTAATCTGATCCGGCAAGCTTTGATCTCTTAACCAAGCATGTCTTCTAATAACAACGCCAGTTGTTGCAGCCCTACCAGAAGCTTCCAAAGAATCAAAACCACAATGCAGGGTATGTTTAACCACTTGTTCAATAGCATGCAATAAATCCTGTAACTCCTGATTATCCGCACCAATAGACACAGCTGAAATCTTTTGTTGAAATACAGACAAAAGGTATTGCTGATACTTCAGCATATGAAATTGACAGTTCAAAGCCCTAATAGACAATGTAGCAGAAGTATAAACCTTTTTACCCCATCTCTCTCTGTCTTTGGAATCTTTGGCAATTTTATTTTCGTAACTAGCTTTGGAGGATTTTATGAGGCATCTCAGTTTCTTACTGAGGCTAGTAAGGGAGTTTTTTTGCATCCTGGGATTTTCCTCTTTTCGGCAAAAGTTTCTTCCTTTTGTTGTGAAGTTTGTTTATGGCAGGGGACCACCAGATTGGCTTCCTTTTTTTGGATGAGAGTATTTTGGTTCTATTTGGGATGGCATGATTCATGCATGAAAGATTCAGACGAAAGATTTTTAAAAAGAAATTTATGAGAATCTGGAACTCTATAATACCTATCCGGTTTGGCTGGAGTAGGGGGAAAAGAATCAGGAGAGAGAGAAGCTTCTGAAAAAACATCATCAACAATGTCCAATACAGGGGGAATAGCCAGAGGCTTATGCTGTGGGAGAAGAAGAAAACCCCTAAGCCTTTTCTTGGATTCAGAGAATTCCTGCCCTTCCCAGTGAAAATGCACCGTCATATCATGCAAAGTTTCACTAAAAGAATAATCCTCAGGAGGAGAGGCGGAAGGAAAGGAATCCTCAGCATCAGAATCCTCATAAAGAGGAAAAGAATAATCCTGCTCAAGGGAAGAAGCAGAAGAAACAGAAATTTGGTCTGAAGAATCATAATTGGACTGTAATCTAGGCTTTTTTGTCAGGAGGGGGCTGAGAACCCCTGATCATAGTTAAGAGATCTTCAGCCATCCGAAGCATCTGCCTCTGAGGCCTAGGACCCTGATCAAAAGGAGCCTGTGCTAGCCACTTCACTTTAGCTTTAGACTTTGACTTAGCATGTAAACCTGAATCCACATTCACAGGAAGCTGAGAAGGCCTGAGAACTACCTCAGAAGCCGGTACCTGCCTACCGGCTCTGGACCCAACTGAGGGAGCAGTATCCGAAGGTCCAATCCCTGGCAATTCTGAAGTCCCTATCAGCTCCACACCGGAGTTGGTACAGGCAATTGGTTCAAAAGAGGTGAATGACAGGGGCTGCAAAGGCGCCTCACTGATGCCCGATGAACCAGCAACTGGCAATAACTGAGTAACATCCTTTGCTGTGGACCTCGGAGGCATGTCTGCATCCCTGCACCTCTTACACACCCCAGAAGTCAGAAAAGAATCTGAAGACATGTTATAATTAAATCTTTTTCCAAAATAGCAAAAGGCAAAATTATATCTATGCCAAATAGTACGCTGAGTAAATCTAGCACAAAACACACAATTAGCAATGTCGTGGTCAGGACCCAGGCAGGGAATACAGTAAGAGTGAAAATCCCTATGAGGTGTTTGCTATCCACAAGAAATATAACTATTAACTTTTTCTGACATCTGACTGGAGCAAGAAAAAGACCTCCCCAATGGGGTAATTATCTGTAAAAATGAAAATCCTGGGATTAGATCCAAAAACAAACAGAAACAGGCCGACCGGCATCAGTGAACTGCAAAGGGCACTGTGCGGAAAGAAAGACTGGGGAAATGGCATCAGCTGAGGTCTTTATACCTTCTGGCACATTGACGTCAGGTTAAATGCGACCTCAGCTGGCGCCCGATCCAGACTTTGGGATTCTGGCCGATCGGGGGCTGCTGCTGGCAGGAAGAACCCTGCAGTGATGACTGCAACAGTGAACCACGAAGGACATCATTAATCAGTACGGGTGCATGCAGTGCCATGTAAACAAGTGAAAGCATCAGGGCTGCACCCAGTAAGGGAGGCCAAGTATAAAATGTACTTACAACAGTCCTGCCTAGATCTGGCATCCCATAGTATAAGACCATAATTAAAGTCCCAAAAAATGGAAAGGGACAGTCAATAAGAAAATAAGGCAGTAAAAGTTGAAATGGCGCTCAGCCACAGGAATAAAGGCAAAGAAAATAAGAGAACATATAAAAACTTGCCTACACAATAAATCTCCACCAAGGCCCTACCAGACAGAACATTAACAACATCCCTAACCTCCACTACAGACCTATGATAAAAAACCACAATGCCAGATTGGCGATCAGTTCCCAAAGACCAAAATACCCCCCACAAAACTTCCCCATTGCAAACAAGTCAGAAGATATATTGCCCATAACTAACAAACAAATGATATCAGAAGAAAGGGAAGAAACCTGAGAATGTACAGTCAAATACCTAGATAAGGACACCATGCCATTTATATTACAAAAAACAAAGACACTTCAGCCATCATTAACAAAATGAGAATCATCATCCAAAACCCTCTTAGAGCATTTAGGCCTTAAATTCCTCTGGTTAGAACCTGAAGTCCCGACTTGGGACTTGGGCAGATCAGAACTACCATCGACCTCACAACAAATACCCTCTGAAGAGCCCAAAACCTTAGTACTGACATCAGTACAGGAAGTGTCAGACACCCCATGCAACCTCCTATTGGAGTCTATCTCAGTCCCAGTAGGAACAACATATATAGCAGGTGAAAGGGAAATCTCAGTAGAAAGGCCAGTAACTACAGGGTCTGCTGGGCTAAAAGGCAAATTAATCACTTTAGAAACTCCAGAAGGGGTTATAGGAACTGAAGCTGGAAAAGAAGGAGGCAGTGGGCCAGGGGTGGAATCCACAGCCTGCTGCAAAGAGGAATCACCAGCCACAACACCAGAAGCCAGGTCAGAGCCAGCAGCAGACAAAATAGTAGAAAACTCCTCTGAAGTAAATGCAGGGAGCACAGCAGGACAACCAGAGCCCCCATGGGAACAGGAACACAAACAAAAGCATCCCTGACCCAGTGAATAATAGCACATAAAGACTGAACTGGAGCAGAAAGGCTTCAACAAAGCATGCCAAATAAGCTTACATGATAAAGGCTAACCTGAAACTCACTTTAAATGCAACAAAGACTTAATAATAAATTTTTCCCTGCCCAGAAGATCCAAATTGATTGCCAGAAGCAGAAACTGATGTTTTTACTGCAGCAACATACGATTTAGATTGAGAAACAACAGAAGCTACAGCACTAGTGTAAGTAGCTGGCTTCTCCACTGTAGGAGCTAAAACAGCAGACACAGAATCAGTAGAAGTCTGAGAACAATCCTGAAGCTCCATAGAGTCAGCACAGTCAAGTAATGTCAGACTATCAGCATCTTTCAAAACAATAAAACCTTCAATAGAAGCCTGAGAATCAGGCAAAGATGATACAGGTGAAAAGACACTGAAACATAATCAGAAACCAACGTAGAAACAGGAATAGTAGAAGCTGCAGCAGAAGCCAAAATTCCTCCTGCAGAAATGTCTGCAATCTTGTTTCACCTGGAAGTAAAAGCAATGACTTCCCAGGGCATGGAGTAAGCACCTCATTAGTTCTTTTGAACTTTTTACATTTTTTTCAGGTTTTAATTTTCTGGTCTTTAAGCCCCCCATTTGAGTGGGTTTCTGCTTATTTGCACATCACACAGCACTGCTCACTTCCATGCAAATGTATGCCATAGACAGACAGACAGACAGATCATTTCAACATGTATCCCATTAGTGTAGTTCTCATTTTAGCACATTTGTGGATGCATTACTAGTAAAGCTGTGAAAGCACCCTATTGTAATAACAGTCTTCAAACCTAGCATTATGGACAGTTGGACCACCCTTGTTTCTCTTGCCAACCTTGTTGACTTTGGCCTCCTGATGCATTGTAGCAACTACCTCATGTACACTGACAACTCTCTGCTAATAACTCTAGTACAGAGTGAGATGTATCTACACCAAAAATATTGAACCCCTACTCTCTCAAACTCAAAACAGTAACACTGAACAGGTTGTCAAAGCACCCACCACTAGTCAAGCACATAGTACCACCACTCCTGCACATAGTATGCATCAGAAACATAAATTAACATACGCTGAGGACCTCTCATAAAACTTACCAAAACACCGGAGACCTTGAAAACACAACTTGGCTACAACTAACATAGTTTCCACAGCACACAAGACACATAGCAACAGTGTCTCACCTAGCAAGTCCGTAAGGCATAATGCACCAAAACCAAATTTTATTGTCATTGGAGACTCCATAGTCAGACACAGATATCCTACCCACCAGGTTGAACAAGGAGAAAGTCGCCATTAGCTGCCTGTCCGACACCAGGATTAGTTAAATCATGCATGCACTGAGGTCTCTCAGCAACAAGTACCATTATGACTCTGTCATAGTTCATGTTGTCGTGAACAACCTGAGATTTACCTCACTAGACTATATGACAAGATAAATGATTGAGCTCTCTGAATATGTGTCCCAGGCAGGTATGTCCCTAGCCTTGAGCAGCATACCACCCTCACCTAGAATGATGCCACAGTACAAACAAAAAATTATCAATTTCAGTAATTGGCTTAGTTTTTGGTGTCATTCACAGAGGATCCAGCTTCTGTCAGCCTGGAAGGAGATGGTTGACAAATCTTGCTGCTTTGCCAGAGATGCATTGCACCTGGCCCCACTGGGGTTTTGGCTGCTGGTACATGCTCTTACATCCACCATAGTGCTTTTTTTAGGCAAGGTCTCAAAAACAAACTTGCAGATGTGAAAATTGCCACTCATAACAAAATAAGGGTTATGCTGCTAAATGCTAGGAGTTTAAACCAAAAACTGCACATCCCAGAAGCACTTCTATCACTGGAGGATGTAGATGTCTGTGCAGTCACAGAAACCTGATTCAAGGCCTTGGAGAATATCCTGGCCTTGCAAGGCTAAAATGCCTTCCACACCTTCAGACTGCAAAATGAACATATGAGAATCAAAGTAGGCAGTGTTTCTATCTATATTAGAGAATATTCACCTCTTGTTTAGTTACACTGGAGATCTCCATGGAGTTATTTCAAGTTCAGATTACTGTGGGCAAGACCCCCATTCAAGTCATAGCTAGTTATAGACCCCCATCCATGGATCATGATGTGCATGAAGCCTAACTGGCCAAACTGGAGTCAATCCAAATATTGCCAAACACTCTGGTTATGGGGGAATTTCAATTATTATACCATCAACAGGGAAACCTACTCTAGCTCTAACTCACTAGCACAAAAGTTCCTTGACTTTGTTAACTCAAATGCCCTGGAACAAATTCTCCAAACCCCTACAAGAGGAAGAAACATTCTCAATCTGGTTCTAACTAACATGACAAACAGATGCACCACTGCAACTGTCAGACCCTCATTCATTAAATCTGACCACAAACCAGTTGTCTTAGAACTGGCACTATAAACAGAAATGGTAAAGGGCAAAGTCGAACTAAAAAACTTCACCAAGGCAAACTATACCCTCCTGTGGAAGATATAAATGCATTTTAACATCCAACCCCAGCTGAAAGTGATAACTACCCTGGAAGCTTACATTAAAGCTCTGTATAATCACTTGCATAAATGTATAGACTCAGCTGTTCCAGACAGAATCAAAGCCAGAGCCCCAAACAAAAAACAAGCTACCCTGGTGGGCATCCAGCATAAATAAACTGTGTAATAAATGCAAAAAGTTGCTGTCTAAGGAAACTAAGGCAAGGCTCCAACAATGGAAAAGCACCCTACTCAGCCTGAACAGGCAAATAAGAAAACATGTCAAATCCTCTAAGGACATTTTTAAGAAAAGCTTAGCATTCACAGCCAAGGATAACCATAAGGCATTTTACAGATACGTACATAGCCTAAAAGGTAGGATCCAAGCTTGGGTAGAACTGGTGACCAACAGTATCTCACACACTGATCCCACAGAGATAGCAAACCTTTCACTCCCTTATACCCTCCAAACTTATCATAAACCTCGTCCCCAACTCCCCCACCACCATACATATCCAAAGAGCTGGTCATTAAAGCCTTGTCTAAGGCAAAAAACACAGCCTCTATGGAACCAGACAGCATCCAAGGCTGTCTTCTAAATAAAGTAAAACATGAACTAGCATCACCATTAAGTACTCTGTTCAATCATAGCCTAACCACAGGCTTTGTTCCTGCAGAATGGAGAACAACAACAGTTATTTCCCTCTACAAAGGAGGCTTGACAACTGACCTGGGTAATTATAGACCCATAAGTCTGACCAGACTCATCTGTAAGGCCATGGAACATATCATCATGGACTTCATAAATTAAGAAATAGGCGACCAACAAATCCTGAATCTAACCCAATTCATCTTTGTCAAGGGCAAATCCTGTTAAACCTGGTGGATTCCTTTGAAAACATGACTAGGGCCATTGTTGAGGGCAAATCTGTGCACACAGCATTCCTAGACTTGGCAAAGGCCTTTGACACAATTCCTCACTCAGGCATTACCGATAAACTTAGCAAACTGAATGTAAACCCCTTTGTTGTAAGATGGGTAGTAAAGTGGCTAACAAACCAGACAAAAGCTATCAGAGTGGGTCACTCCTCCTCAACCAGCAGACCAGTCACCAGCAGGGTGCCACAGAGGTCAGTGCTTGGCCCTCTGCTGTTTGGTATATACTTCTCAGAAGTTCAAGCCAAAACTAAGGGGCTATGGCTGACCAAGTTTGCAGATGACTACAAATTAGGTGCAATTATTGAACCCTAAATGATGTCATTATATTTCAGGAGTGTCTATTATAGGCAAACACCTGGTGTCTTAGTCATAGTCTCAAACTGAATGCCAAGAAATGCATCAGTATTCCCTTTGGTAAAAACAATTTCCCTTCACACTATCAAATTAACAAGAATACCCAAAGTGCCCCCAAAGTGGTAAGATGCCTGGGATCACAAGTTGACTGTGACCATAATTTTGACCACTATGTATCTACTATGGTAAGGAGGGCTTTCTACATAGCATACTTGATTAGTAAAGTCATCATCTCTAGACCAAAGGAGGTTTTAACCGCTGTATACTTGCCATTAATAAGACCCATAATTGAGTATAATACCCCTTTTGGCATGTACCATACAAAGCACCTATAGCAATTGCAGAGACCTCAGGTTCCTATAACCTTATCAAAAGTTTAGGTTAGAGAATACCTAAATGTCGATATGGTAATAGTGAAAGCAAAAAAACATGAATGGCCAATTTAACCCAGGGAAAGAATTCCACTGGCCATTATATGGATTTTGCCCCTTTCCCCACTGTAGAGCGATCTCAGAGTTGGTATATTTAGTTAGGGGGATGTGGGGAGCTCATTCTGGTTTAATTTTTTTTTTCTGCGGCCGAGGGAATTCATTCCCTGTGTTAAATTGGCTGTTTACTGTTTTAATTTTTATATATTACCAGAACGACGTTTAGGCATTCACTAACCTAAATGTTCAATCAGGTAATATACACTCTATACCTCAGAGGTTTCTAACAAAGAAGATAAAGGAACTCCAGGATTTGCCTTACACAGACCAACTAAAGTCCCTGTCACTATACTCTGTATTGCACACAAAGCCCGGGAAGAGAGCCGAGAACCAATCAACAGCATTGAGCCCATCCGCGTCACTTACGGGAATGCGGACATGGCAGTTCGATCCCCTTCCACACTAGCGGTTACAAAACTACAAAGACTTCTGGCCATGACACTCCTCCACTTCTCTCCTTAATCAAGACTGCTTTTACAGCAGTCTGGATCTACAGAAACTATATATATTTTTTTAAAAACCCGGAACCCACCGAGTATGCATGGTTCTGGGACTCGCAGCTAAGCAGCAGCCAGCCAGTACAACAGTCTTAGTACATACTACAAAAGTAAATATTTTATGTTTTAAAATGTTCTTTTTCCTTCTTCTTTCCACAGCAGGGGGGCTGCAGTCGTGCAGTCCGAAAGCACGAGTCGCCCCTGGTTCCTGTCATAACTTACAGTTTTGGAGTGATTGATTGGACCCAAAACATGTTGAATAGATTAGATATTAAAACAAGAAGGATGCTTCATACTCACCAAATGATTTATAAAAATCAATGCATACCAAGACTATATATTCCCTGTTCTGAAGGAGGGATGGGCCTCCTTAAAATTGATTACATGTATAGATCTGCAATTATGGGACTCCACACATATCTGCTGACCTCACAATACCCAAATGTAGTGAAAGTCTTGAAACATGAGGAGAATAAATCTAAGACTACTTCCCTGCTTAGGCTAGCATAAGAAATCAAACCAGAAGTAGATAAAAATCAGGTTGCAACTGAATGTGCCAAAAAACAAAATAAAGAATATAAGGTGAAGGACCAGATGAGAAGGCAAGAAATGTGGAAAATGCATAAATATAGTTGCAAGTATAGAAAACTTCTAGAAGAACCTCATGTTGATCAGAAACAAATGCAGGAATGGTTAAGAGGTGAATTCAAACCTAGAGATGAAAGGTTAATATTGTCTACACAAGATAGTGGGCTACATACACGTTGGTTTTAAAAGTCCATTGAACATATGGGAGAAACAGACAAACACAGGTTTTGTAAAACAGAATTGGAAACAGTCGCACATCTTGTTGCTGGTCATAACATACTAATGGCAGAATGACTATATAACGAAAGGCATAATAATGTGGCAAGACTGTTGCACTAGGGATTTCACAGATATTACGGTACTGAAGTAGTTGAAAAACATTGGAAACATGAGCCACAAAGCATCATAGAAAATGAGGAAATCTACATCACATGGGATCACCCATGAAACCTGTTTTAGCTAGTCATTTGTTTTTACATATAACCTTAATGTAATATTGTGGAGCTTTTCTCCCCGTGCCTCCGCTGAAAAAGGGCTGTTCAGCTTAGTTGGACAATCCCAGTCAACAAATGTAAAATAAATAAATAAATAAATTAGCAACAGTTCAAAAGATACATGTCAGAAAACCAGATATTGTGGTCTATGGAAATAAGACAAAAGTAGCATTGATCATTGAAATCATTACACCCAGTGACTACAGTGTCTTGTGTACAGAGAGACACAAAGTCACAAAATATCAAGATTTGCAGGCAGAAATAAGAGCAGTGTGGAAGAAGGATACCCAGACAGTTCCAATTGTAGTAGGAGCAACAGGTCATATAAAAAGAATCTACTATCATATTTAGATCTTTTACCAATACATGTAACTCCATACAAATTGCAGAAGGAGTCATTACTGGGCACATTGTGGGTGCTTTGAAGAATACTGGAATGGTATAAATAATTTTCTTCAAGCATTATTTAATGAAGCTTTTGTTTTATCCAAAATGTTAATACTATTGAATGTGAATGAAGGTCCTTATTTGAACAAAACAGACTTACATCAAGTATGGACAATATTAACAATTTCCAGGAAATGCATAACTAGATGATGGAATTCAAACATAACATCCACTTTGGAAGACTTTTTAACTCTACTGGAAAGCTCAGCATTGATGGAAATCAAAATTGAAGAACTAAGGATTTACCCTAGGCCATTGGTACATAACCCTTGGAGAAAAGTGTAATCATTAATTGAAACTTTACGACTACCACCAAATCCTCTCTGAATCTGTATATATGTACTTTTTTTCATTACCTCAATTTTTATGATATATTTGTTTTCATTATTGATATCAGGCTGTTTGTAAATATTGTATATAGTTGTTTAAATGTTATACATAATATTGCATGAATGTTTTAACAATTTTTTTCTCTTTCTTCATGAAAATAAAAAATTACATGAGTAAAAAAAACTAATGCTAGTGCATCTACAGCAAGCTTTAGGTATTCTGGTGGGAGGTTATCTGCTGAGGCTGAACTAGGTTTTATCTTTTGTAATATATATATATATATATATATATATATACATATACACACATATATATATATATTTAGAGATAAAGAGATGGCATGAAGGGTAAAGTAGGGGTGGATGGATGTAAGGGTATTAGAAAGTAGATGGTTGTATGAGTGCAATGGGTGGGATGTCTGGGTTAGTGTTTTGGGAATGAATAGATGTAGTGAGTTTGGATGGAGTAGCTGTGTTTGTAGTTAAGTTGGCTATGGACTGTATAAAGTATGTATTGAATTTTGTAGAAGTTTGATGAGGAGGCATTTCTGGGCATGGATTGGGATAATTTTTATTTCCTGGGTTGAGGAGTGATGATATAGAGGACCATATTTTCTTGGGGGTGTTTTTTATGGTTATCTTGAATGTGGATATAGTATGATTTTTTTTTTTTTATTCTGGGAGATTTTCTTTTTTGTCTGATTGCATAGCTGCCTAAATAACTGAAAATTGAAGTAATTTTTATTATTTAGCCATGTAATCCATGTTTTGCCTGTATCCTTCATTAAGATTTTACATGATTTGATGAGCCATGGCAGATGCCATTTTTTATTCTTTTTGTATATTGTGGGGCTAGTGTGTTAAGAATGCTTAAAAAAGTCCTGTTGAAATATTCATCTGCTTCATTAAAGGGAAGTCTTTTAGAGTCAACGAATAACTCTTTGGTGAATGTTTTTAGGTTGAATATAGTTTTGAACTTGAGCTGCTTTATTGGCTGTGTGATAGTCCATTGAGCAAAGGCTGGGAGGTGGTCACGTAAGGAGTCAGGGAATGTACCCGAGGATATAAAATTAGATGGGTTAGAAACTAATATCTGATTCAGGGTGGATTTTTGAGTATTGTTTTGCTATATCTGGTTGGAGTATTTATTAATTGAGTAAAGCCACAAATGTTTATACTGTTAGATGAATGTTGTGAAGATAGGGCCTGCCAGTTGATTTTAACATCCCCTGGGGTAATAGTGTAATTTTGTTTTGTTTCAAAAATCCAGGATGAAATATTTTCAAGAATGAGAATGTTTTTTTCATAAGGCATATATAAAACAACAATGCAAATGCTCATGGATGAATTACGTTTTAGGAAAGTAATAAGGATTTCTGCTCTGCTAAATTTAGGTATAATATTAGAAAATGGGAAACTGTTAACGTGTTAGGGAAGAATAGGGCTATTTCACCTGCTTTTTATGTCCTCTGTCTACTCTGATAACGCTATAACCAGGGGTAGAATTTCAGTATCTTTTATTTCAGGTTTTAGTCAGGTCTCTGTAGTAGTAAGGATATCTGAGTTAAACTGTTTTAACCAACCATGAAAGTCTGGGATTTATCTGCATATGCTCCTAAGATTAAAATTAATAACTTTTACATGTTTGCCTATGTACTGTGGTTGAGCCCTGGGTTAGGGTTAATGTCCCCACATAAATGTATGATAGTGAAAGAATTTCTGGTCATTCTGAGATTTTTGGAAGTTTGGGTATAGTTATTAATTTGGGGTTGGAACAGTTAGTGTTGAATGATTTGGGGTAGGGATACAAGAAGATAAGCATAGAGATTAGAGTTGGAGATATTACAAAGAAGCTTGTAGTAGAGGGATTGAGTAGAGAGGATGAGGTATATTTTTAGTAGCATTACTGGTGGAGATGTTAGGTTAGAAAGGAGACGGAAGAGTAATAAAAGGCATCAGGAAAACAACATGATTTGAGTTATGGAAAAATAAAAAATGTAGTTAAGAGACCAGAGATAAAGACAGGGGAACATAAAGAGATGTCTGCAAATGTAAAAGCTCTATGGGTAGAATTTAAGTATGTACAGTGAAGGGTAGCAGAATAGAAAAGGAAAGCTGTTCTCATGATGGAAATCAGGTGTAGTTGGGGGATATTTAATAGAAAGATTGGGCTGTAATGACAAGCTGTGGGAGAGTGGTGGAGGTGGAGCCAAGAGAAGTATACATTTAGAGTATGTGGGGGTGTGTGGAAATTGGGGGAAGGGTAGTGGATCGGAGTGAAGCCCAATCATAGCAAAGGCTGAATGAAGTGGGTCCCACACACAGTGGAAACTGTCCTACAAAAACATTCTATGAGATGACCAGAAGGTACAGAACATCCTTAGGATTTAGATCAAGTAATCAAAACTTGTTGCCTCTTGAAAAGAGCTCAAACAAGTTAATATAGAGTATGCTGTAGAGAGCTTAGATACGAGTGAGAGGACACAGAGAATAAGAAAAATGGACAAGAATGTATATTAAGTAAATTACAGATGGGAAAAAGAAGTCTAATAATGCTTCCAAAATCAATCAAAGTAAATAATGGGGTTGTCTAGTCAGTTTTCAAGGGGAGGGTTCCAACTAAGTGTGCACTCTTGACTCTGTAAAAAAATACAAGACAAAGACTGTTACTTTAGTATGGCTGGATTCTACTAACAGAAGACTATCACAAGTTTTAGAGCCACATTAGCTTCTTATTTTGAGAGTCCTGAGACTGCTTGTTGTGACTTTGGTGAGGACTGCCATGGGATGTGCAGAAAGAGGTTTCTCAAGAAAATATATCCATGGGTAGAGTGGCACAGTTTATAAGCTATTTCCTTTTCTTGGCATTATACCATGGGACTGAATAAATAGAAACAAACAAAAAAATAGAGAAACTGGAATGGAAGTTATCAACAATGAAAGTTGAGAGTCTACTATAGCTTTATTGTAAATGATTTAAACTGAGTTTGATTCAGAATTTGAAAATAAAGCTCTAGCAATACTTCACTGTTGCCCATTGATGCACCCTAGGCAATTGCAATTAGGACAACTTAAGGATGACTTCCAGGGAAGCAGTAAGTGAGGGATTCCATCTGCACTGATTGTTAGTATTGACAAGTAAGAGACTTAGTCAAGGCAGGGAAAATGCTGACAATAAAGTGAAAGCAAGAGCATCTTACTATAGATAAAATCAGATTTCTATGCACCTTATTGTATATACTATGAGCAAATTATTACTAGAAGTAAAATATAGCTTGTCTTTCATAGTTTCATAGTTTCATAGTTTCATAGTATAGTACTAGGCTATCTGCCCTGGGGCATTTGTAAGCCTAGCCATAGTGATGTGGCTTTTGCCACCCCATGAAATGGTACAAAAATGTACAGAATAAAATTAGAATACTGTGCCTCTGTCTAGTAGTGACACAATGAAGGTCCCCTTATATAAAAGTAAATACATTATGGAGACATATTTATTAAATAGACTATAATGAAGCTGTAATGAAGTTAAATCATACATTTAGAACAGCTGTGAAACAACACATTCAATTTCATTCAGTGAGAACCATTCAGTAAATCAACATGTTCAATTTACACACATTATTTCATAGTCATTTATGATTATGCACATGTTCAAAATTCATACAATGAGGACTACTCAATAAAGCAACATAGCCAATATGAGCACATTACTTTACAGTCATCTATGACCGGGCACCAACCATCAAGATTTTCATCAAGTTCCCAGCTAGAAATAAACTGTCAAGCTTTTTAGCAAGTTGCTAGAAATTTTCATTTTCAACACAATACCTTAATCAACTTTTGAAGACATCCCTTTGCAGGAAATATTTCTGCCATTTCTGCCTATTTGTTGAAAAAAGCAAATTATCTTCAGAAGTTAAATGATAATAACTTACAAAATGGAGTTTGACATTGTTTTTACAACTACTTTAGTCACGTGATGGTGATGACACTTGTCTTTATTGCAGAAGTCTGTGGGTTCTATTACCACACCAGGTAGATGGATTGCTGACCCTGTGATGCAACATAATGGGGTTGCTGCATTCCAGACTGTGTAGTCCTTCAGGTGAGATGTTATACTGAGGTCCCATTTGCTTAAGTCGATGGTAGCTCAGGTGGATGTAAAAAATCCCATGACATCTATTAAAAAGAGTTGGGGAAGTCCATCAATGCCTGGCCACATTTTCCCAATAGTAAAAATGCCATCTCCGGTTTCCCCTGAAAAGAGGCCACTAACCTATTTGGACTAACCAAGCCAACAAAGGTTAACTAAATAAAATAAAAGTCTGGCAGCACCAAGGATTAAGGCTATAAGCAATTAATAAACCAAATCCTGGTGCCCATTGTCTGATTCACTCAGACTCTGTTTGCCTACTGTGTGACCATCAACAGGTCACTTAAACAGAGAATGGTAGGCTGTCAATTGTATCCTAGACATTCTGCTTAGTAACTTCCTATGATTATCTAAACAATTTTGGCAATAACTGAAAACTGAATTTCATCTCAAATCTTAGCAAGGATGTTGAGTTATTAAGACCATCTTGTAAGGCTGTTACACTTTCCATTTTATGCTACAATATAAAACAAAAATCAGTATAAGTATATGATGAAATGTATTAAGTGTTTTGAGAATAACCTAGGTGCTCTCAGATGGCTTTAACAAGGTTTAGGTTCACAAAACTAGAGGCCATAAGGACTCGTAAAGTTTGCCCTTACTCTGGTGAGGGCAATGACAAACAGGCACAACAATGTTATTCTGTGGTACAGTGTCTAACACCATGTAAATTACAAAGGTGTGCTTAATGGAAAATAACACATAAGTACACCTAAATTCTCCTGGCATTACAACTCTAACATCTTATGTAGTCAATGTATATACACTGAATTAACATTAATTGTCACTAAAGGCTTCCACTACTGAAACCCAAATGCAAAAAAAGCTAAAGTGACACAGACCCACAGACTAATGCCTGAAACTCAAGCGTGAAAAACTAAGCAGTATTTTTTTTTAACAGACACAAGGACCCACACATACACTTAACCCCCTATGTAGGGGAAATGCACTCCACTCCCCTCTGTACTTATATATACTAACTCTGCAGTCACAGAAACATGAAGAGCAAAGAAATCTAATAATACAAAGAAATCACTTCTAATGAACATGTAAATTATACTAACAGTGGGTTTCTGTGGAAATCAGTGATTCACATTTGTTCCTCATCTTTTGTCAAACACCTGACACTCAAGGAAAAGTAACTCAGCAATGAGTAAACAAGTCCCACTTATGATGTCTGAGTTTGACAGTGAACTCCGTTATGTCAGAATGGAAGGATGGCATTTTGTTCACTTAGATAGTCTACTGTTCCTCCACATTATGTTCAGGTTTCAGGCATGCAGTACAAACAATTAATTTCACTGGAAGCTTCCTCACATTTTTGTTCACCTTTGGAATGCCATATATGAAGTGTATCGCCTAAGATTTATCAGACTTGGTTTTTCTAATTATTCTGTAATTTAACTGCCGTATCATTACTATTCTATGTATGTTCATTTAGTATTCTATATATGTACATTTACTGTTCTGTGTATGTACATTTACTGTTCTGTGTATGTACATTTACTGTTCTGTGCATGTACATTTACTGTTCTATATATATATACATTTACTGTTCTGTGTATGTACATTTACTGTTCTGTGTATGTACATTTACTGTTCTGTGTATGTACATTTACTGTTCTGTGCATGTACATTTACTGTTCTGTGCATGTACATTTACTGTTCTATATATATACATTTACTGTTCTGTGTATGTACATTTACTGTTCTATATATATATACATTTACTGTTCTGTGTATGTACATTTACTATTCTATATATGTACATTTACTGTTCTGTGTATGTACATTTACTGTTCTGTGCATGTACATTTACTGTTCTATATATATACATTTACTGTTCTGTGTATGTACATTTACTATTCTATATATGTACATTTACTGTTCTGTGTATGTACATTTACTGTTCTGTGCATGTACATTTACTGTTCTATATATATACATTTACTGTTCTGTGTATGTACATTTACTATTCTATATATGTACATTTACTGTTCTGTGTATGTACATTTACTGTTCTGTGCATGTACATTTACTGTTCTATATATATATACATTTACTTTTCTATATATATACATTTACTGTTCTGTGCATGTACATTTATTACTTTTTGATAATCTTTACTAGTCTATGTATGTACGTATGTATTTGTATTTATTATGTAAATATTGTGTAACTGCCTTCTACTCATTCTGTAAAATGGGATATTTCCTCCCCAAACATCCTATGAAAATGTGACTTGTGCCAAGTTGGACATTCATGGTAAACAAAAGCAATAAATAAATACAGCAAACAAATAAGTAAAAAAATAAATAAAATGTTACCATTAACCATAAGTTAATTTTGCAGTAATTCAGTATTACTGCAATCTTTATGAATAACTGACTCAGTATAGGGTTTGTTGCTGTCACTGACATAATTTATCAGACAGGACTTAACTTATTTTAATTCATGGAAGATTAACATTCACAAAGACTTTGCTCACATTTTTGTGGAGAGTCTTCTTTCTTTGCACTGACAAGAGATTATCACCAAGTTAGGTATGATAATGTATCCAGATAGTTCCCCCATATGTAAATCGATGCTGGTGCGAAATTCACTAGTTGGGGCTGTTGGTGCTGGCTGTACACACATCATTATGATTGCTAGGTATGTAAGCTACATGTTCATGTATATGGCATTTGCATGCATATAGCCAACAATGTAATATTATGCCTGTGTATTACAGTTGAAGTGCAGCAGTACATTGTATGATATACCTAGCCCATAGGATTACCCTGGCATCGTGCCACCCAACCTTAGTTCCTAGTGCCTCTGTCGAGTAGACCCACTGGAGTGATCCCCAGGGTGAATTTTCTATTTCCCATCTACTCATCAAGATTTCTCTTGAAGAGGGCCAGTGAGGTGCTCTGCTTGACATGTATGGGAAGTCTATTCCATAGCATGGGCAGTGGGTTATGAACCTGTCCCTCTAGCATGTTCTGTTGATTGTGGTGATGAAGTTGAGGTCTCTGGAGTGTGTGGTGTGGAGGGATTGGGATTTCTTTAGATGTAGCATTTCTAACAGAGGTGGGTAAGACATGGCTTTGTAAGTCAAGCAGAGATCGCCTCTAAGTAGGTGATATGAGACAGAGAAGAGTTGGAGTTTTTTGAGTCTGTCCATATAGGTCAAGTGTTTAAGGCCTAGGATCCTCTTTGTGAGGTACTTTTGCAGCTTCTCCAGTTGTTGTAGGTGTCTAGTGAGGTACATGCCAAATGGGGCATTGCACTCAAATGATTGGCCTAATGAGAGAAGAGTAGAGGGAGACAATGGCCTCTTTCTTCCTGGATGCAAAACCCTTAGTAATGAGATGTGCCACATAGAAGGACTTTCTGACCACAGTGGCAATGTGGTGGTCAAAAGAGAGGTTGCTTTCAACCTGTGTTCCCAGATCTCTTATAATGCCTTCTGTATTCAGTGGACTACCATCAATATGCTAATTCAAGGGAACCGGGTTTTTCCCAAAGGGGCTGAAGACACATTTGTTGGCATTGAGCTCAAGGCCATGGTTCTGACACCAGTCATTGGTGTCATTAAGGCCTTTCTGTAGGATATTAACATTATTTGGGGAGTTAATAATAGCTCCCAACTTGCAATCATCTGTGAACTTTGTCAGCCAGACTCCCTTCGTGTTGGCCTGGACTTCAGAGAAGTAGATACCAAACAGGAGAGGACCCAGGACCAAACCCTGTGGGACTCCACTCATGACTGATCGGCAGTCTGATTTGGAGTCAGCTACTTTCGCACTGTGGATTCTAGCTGTGAGCCAGTTTGCAACCCACCTAGTGATATAGGGGTTGATGCCTCGATTAGTAAGTTTTCCTATGTTTCCTGAGTGGAGAATACTATCAAAGGCCTTGGCCAGATCAAGGTAGGCTGTATGAACCACCTTACCTTCATCCACAGCTCTGGTGACTGACTCAAATAAGTCAACCAAGTTGAGCAGGCATTATCTACCCTTCACAAAACCAAACTGTGTAGGATCCAGTGTTTGTAGATTCCCTATATCCTTGTTTATTAGGTCCATGATGATGTGTTCCATAGCTTTGCATATCAGACTCATCGGGCTAATAGGGTGATAGTTCCCAGTGTCTGTAGTCGCTCCTCCTTTGTGAAGAGGGATGACTGCAGCAGTGCACCATTCCTTAGGGACAAAGCCTGAGGTGAGGCTGGGATTGAACAGGGCACACAGGTGAGGTGCCAGTTCACTCTGTAGTTTATGTAAAACACAGCCAGGGATACTGTCAGGTCCCATAGCAGCTGTATTCTTGGCCTTGGACAGTGCTGTTTTAACCTGTACAGCAGTAATACTGGGTGCCTGGAAATATACTGATATTGTGATTGGTCCTTTGGAGGGGAAGAGATGGGTAACGTTAGCACTGAATCTGTTTGCCAGTATATTTCCAATATCTGTTGGCTCAGTATAGGAGATGCCATCGTGCAGTAGCTCAGATCAAATCTGGGTATTGCCATGGAGATTATTTACATAACTGTAGAAGGCCTTGTGGTTGCCTTTACTATCTGCTACAATTCTGTTTTCATAGCTATCTTTAGAGGATTTGATGAGGGATCTCAACCTTTTGCTGAGGCTGGTAAGGGAGTTTTTCCAGTCTTGGGACTTCACCTTATTCCGCATCAGTCTCCTCCTTCTGTTGTAGAGTTTGTTAATGGCAGGGGACCACCAGATTGGCTCCCTTTATGCAGGGGAATTACTGTTGATGTCCTCCATTCCACTGAGGCATAGCATGCAGGCTGTGGTTAATCAGGGTACCAACTGGGTCAACTAGGTCATGTCTTAAGTTGTTTAAAAGGCAACCTGGGATGTTGCCTTGTCCCACGGATGCCATGTTTTTGTTCTGGTAGAGAGCAAAGATGACCTGTTTGCTTGTGATAGAAGATTGGGAAAAGGAGGCAGATATATTTTGGGGAATGACTGGTGGGGACAGGGGAGTAAAGTTTGCTCCAAATCTATCAGCTAGCAGGTAGGCTGTTACTTCTAGCTGAGTATGGATGGTGCCATCCACAGTTTTGTGCATAGCTGGGTATCCACTTTTAGGTTTTGGAAGTAGGTAAGTAATGCTTTGCGATTGCTCTTGGCTGGGGTAGCTACTTTTGCTTTGTAATTAGCTTTGTAGGACTTTACAAGATCCCTAATTTGTTTGTTTAAGCTAGAGAGGATTTTTTTCCTCTGCTGAGCCTGTTCCCTCTTGTTCTTGTAAGTTAGCTTCTTTCTCTTGTTGTATAGCTTGTTTATACTTTTTATTTATTTTATTTGACATTTGTTTACAGGGAAAGTCGACTGGGTATGAGGCCATTTTCAGCAGAGACCCAGGGAGAAAAGCTCCTCAGTACAATTTGTGAAGACTGGTAGAGAAGAGTGAAGGCTGCCAGCCTAGTCAAATAGAATTTGATACATAATTCTGGCATTTGTAAGTATAAATGTAAAATACAGGCGTGTGTCTTAAAAGTAAAGAAATGCTGTTTCAACAATTTGGCAACATTGCCATCTGCTGTAAGGAAAACTAAGTCAAGCATTTCTTATTGGTCCTTTGAAATTAAAATTACTTTATGTCTATTCCTTTGAAGTTAGAATTTGGAGTCAGTGAGTCTGGGGTAAACATCCTGCCTATTGTTTTAAGGCTAAAGTTAATGACCAGAATTTACATGTGGAATGTCCTTTATTGCTCTAAGTGTAAAATAATGTAAATGCAGTTTTGGTGTGGCCGGGGAACCAGGAAAGTGTAAACAAATGATGTAATGTTTTATCAGAACTGCAGTTTCAATTTAAACAGTGAGAACCAGAAATTATTAAGCATTTTGATCTTGGACAGCTAACCTACAGCAGTGCCTGTTGTCTTAAGTAAGTTATTTTAGAAGTATGTTTTTGTAGTAATAGCTAGGAAATTAGAAAAAAGTTATACTAAGTGTTTTTATGTTATGTCAGAACTGTACTACTGATTTATTTTAAGTTTCTGTGTGATCTCTGAACTCTTGAATAGCACTGTGGTGTAGTTGTATTGTCTTGTGTTTTAATTATTTATTATTAAATATTTTAAAAACCTTTTACCTGTGGCTGGTTTGTGCAGAAATAAGTAAGCTCTAGAGTGCATTGCATATTTATAAAGTTTATTGTACAAGGCCATGCTAATAAGCCTTAGACTGATTAGTCACAGCTACCAATTGGAAAAGAATATTACACAGTAATAACTGGACACCCTTTTAAGGGCCTTTGGGTAGCTGATAATTATTAGCTGGTGGTGGCAGTAATTACTACCGTATAGTCTAGGTAAAGGGGCACAGCCGGAGAATCTGTGTCAGCCTTTCCCAGGAGTGTCTGTGAAGTTGTATAAATACTTATCTAAAAGTGTGTGTGTGTGTGTGTGTGTGTGTGTGTGTGTGTGTGTGTCAGCTACTTAGGCAGGGACATGGAGCTCTAGTTGGACATAGAGGGTACTGGAGGATAGCTTGCCAGCCAGGCTGAGATCTGGACCCTATAGCTGTGCCAGTGGGAAGTCTTATTGGGGATCTGGGGAGCAACCAGCCCCAGACTGACTGTGATCTCTGTGTATATTTGTTATCATTTCCTCTTATATGAGATGCCCTCTCTGGTGTAGTGGTGAGTATTGATGCTCCTTGATTGCTGGGCCAGGGCACAGGCATCACATGTGGTTTGCAGTGGTGGGATCCACTTCACATTTGTCATGGTTGGCAAATACTAATTGGCTTGTAGTGATGTAGGTAGAGTATGTACAGTGATCTCTGAAGATGTTTTGTACTCTAAAACAGCCACACAGTGAATACTCAGAGTTCAGATCACAATTGTTTTATTTCTTTTGTTAGCTTAGTTAGTCAGGGTGAGCAGGCAGCATGTCAGCACAAGAGTATGGAAAGCTGAAAAGGAGCCATCTGCTGGAGATGTGCCTGGCTAGGGGACTGGTGCATGGAAACCTGACTAAGGTAGACCTGATTGCAGCCTTGGTTACAGCTGCATCAGAAAACAGCATCCAGGAGGACAATCAGACCGGCAGTGGAAATACAATATCCTTGGAAAATAGACAGCTCAACCTTTCTGCAAAGGACAATCAGACTGGCATTGGAGACACAATATCCTCGGAGAATGGACAGCTCAACCTTTCTGCAGTGGACTTAAAAAGCTAAAGAGACTTGAGTTGGAGGCCAGGCATTTTGAGATAGAAGCTGAAGAAAGCCAGAGTCATGGAGGTAATAGGGAAGGGAGTAAATGGACCACAGAAGCACAACAGGTCAGTAAACTTGTTCCACAATTTAAAGAGGGGGATAATTTTGATAGTTTCATTCATATGTTTGAGAGGGTATGCAAACAGTATAGTGTTGACCAATGGCTCTTGGTACGGTTCCTGACCCCCTTACTCTATGGGAAAGTTGTAACTTTTTTATCAAAATTGCCTGACTCTATCTGTTTTGATTATACTGCTGTAAAAAAGGTATTTTCGATTGTTTTAAGCTAACACCTGAAATATATAGGAAAAAGCAGAGCATAAAGGCAGATGAAAATGTATGTGAATATGTTGCTGAACTGAGCACTTATTTTCATAGCTGGGTGAGCGGATGGCAGGTTACCACTTTTGAAGGACTGCAGACCTTTTGGTGAGGTAACAAGCCCTTAGCACTTTGCCTGAGGACATAAGCATCTGGTTAGCTGATAGACAATGTGCTAAATCAGATGAATTGGGGAAGAAGGCACAACAGAATCTGCCAGTAGCAGGGGAAGCCACTAGTTCAGGTAAATGTCCAGGAGCTAGGGTTAAATGTTTTGAATGCAACCAGTGGGGCCATGTGACATACAGGTGTCCATGGAGGCAAAGTAGGGAACCAAAGGTGAGGGAGCCAGTAAGTGGGAAAGACAAATAATAAACTGCCATCTTGTAGATGTCCTGAGAGGGAAGGATTTGGATGAGGCAGTGCCATGTACTTATGCAGTTACAGACAAGCATGTGGGTCTGCTAGCCTGAGGGAGACCCAGACAGACTGCATACTTGCAGCCAGGAATGGTGAGGTGGTTACTTCAGGAAGGGAGCTATTTATAGCAGTGAGACTGAATGTGAGCCACAGCTGCTTGTGTGTACTGATGTTCCCTTTGACAGGGTAACTGCAAAGGCTGACAGTGAGGCACCAATGTCAGAGGATGCCAGACAGGCTCAACTCAGACCCTACATTGCAAGGCCTGAGGCAGGATGGTGAGAGAGTAGGGTAGTGCCCTAGCTTTACCTCTGGCACTTCTAGCCATAGCCCATATGATTTTTTTTTTGCAGGTCATATGCATAAAAAAAAACGAGGGGCATATTATGCAGAACTTCTAGTGACCTGGAACTTCCAGAGATGTAACAGGGTACTGCAGGACCTGTGAGCAGTGCCCAAAGGTAGGCAAGGCATGAGACATGGTGTAAGCTCCTTTGATGCCTTTGCCTGTGATTGAGGAGCCATTTCAGAGGGTAGCTATGGATATTGTGGGTCCTCTGAGTAACCCAAGTTCCACAGGGAAAAAGTATATCCTAGTGGTAGTGGATTATGCTACATGATGCCCTGAGGCAGTGGCTTTGTCCTCCATTGAGGCAGAGAAGGTGGCAAATGCTTTGTTACAGATTTGCAGCAGAGTAGGTTTCCCAAAAGAAAAACTGTCTGACAGAGGTGCCGATTTTATGTCAGACCTGCTGGCTTGTCTGTGGAAGTACTGTGGGGTGAAGCACAGGAAGACCACCCTCTACCATCCCAGGACTAATGGTCTTGTTGAGAGGTTAAACTCTACAATCAAGTCCATGCTATGGTCATTTGCAAATCAGTTCAAGAGGGAGTGGGACAAATATTTGCCCCAGCTGTTGTTTGCTTACAGAGAGGTTCCCCAGGAATCCAGAGGTTTTTCACCCTTTGAGTTGCTGTATGGGCATAGGGAGATAGGACCTCTAGATGTAATTTGAGATGAGTGGGAAAGTGAGTGTGAGTCTCACAAGGAGTCTGTTGTAGCGTACATCCTAAACCTCAGGACAAGGCTCAGAAAACTCATGGGCTTGGCCCAGGAGAACCTGGCAGAAGACCAGCAACAGAAAAAGGTGTGGTATGACAGGAATACTCACGCTAGAGAGTATGCTGTGAGGCAGCAGGTAATGGTTCTCATTCCTATCAGATACAACAAGCAGCAAGCAGCTTGGGAGGGACCCATACTCTGGAACAGACTACCTATCTATGTCAAACAGAGCTCCTCATTAGCACTCTTCAAGAAAAATCTTGATGATTGGATGGGTAATAGGAAATTCACCCCGGGATCACTTCTGTGGTTCTGCTTGACAGGGGCACAGGAAAATAATTTTCTTGGGTGGCGAAAGCCAGGGTACCTTTTTGGCTAAGCTTGTATAGGCCTAGGGCCAATAGCCTATTACCTACCTATGAACCTATGACTCTACAAGGTGGTAAGAAACATAAGTGCTATTAACTACATAGTGGAACTGCTAGGCAGATGGCAGGGGCACAAATTCTACCATGTTAACAAGATGAAACCTTACAGTGATAGGGAGGCCCTTGTGCTGAGCATTTGCAGTGTATTGCAGGAGGAGTCTGAGGGAGATCTGGGGAATGATCTCCTCAGTGAGGCTCGGGCTGACACCTCAGTGGAAGGGGTAGCAATATCCCAGCAGCTATCTCCTACCCATGTTCATGAAATCTGAGCAGATGCAGGAATTTGGGGGCATGTTCACTGGGAAACCAAGGTGCACCCATCTGGTGCAGCACCAGGTGGATACAGGACTCCAAAGGCCTATTAGGCAGGCCCCTTATAGGGTGCCTGTGAGAGTCAAACAGACTCTGAGGAAGAAGGTAGATGAGATGTTGGAACTAGGGGTGCCTCAAAAGTCCAACAGTCTCTGGGCCTCCTTAGTGGTGCTGGTGCCAAAGAAGGATGGCAGCACCAAGTTCTGTGTGTATTACAGGAAATTAGATAGTCACCCAGAGTTGGATGCTTACCCCATGCCTAGGACAGATGAGGCCCTAGAGCAGCTGGGTGAGGCTAAGTTTCTTACAACCATTGATCTTACCAAGTTCTACTGGCAGGTGTCCTTGACTCCCAGTGCTAAAGAGAAGTCAGCCTTTGTGACTTCTTTTGGCTTGTATGAGTTTACAAAGATGCCCTTTGGGATGAAGAATGCCCCAGCGACTTTCCGTAGGCTGGTAGATCATATCCTAGTTGGAGTTGGAGGGTTTGCCCTTGCTTACCTAGATGATATTGCCATCTACAGTGATTTCTGTCCAGTGCACCTTCAGCATGTCAGGGAGATGCTGGGCAGACTACAGAGGGCAGGGTTGACCATTAAGCCGAGCAAATTTCAGTGGGTATGGCAAAGGTCTCCTGCCTAGGACATAGAGTGGGGAGTGGTAAGATAAGGCCAAAACCTGCCAAAGTGGAATCCATTCAGACATGGCCTGCACCTGTTGCTAAAATGCAGGTGAGGGCATTTTTAGGGACAGCAGGGTACTACAGAGAGTTTGTCCCTAGTTATAGTACCCTAGCTACTCCCCTCACAGACCTGACAAGGAAGAATAGGCCAGATAAATTAGTGTGGATGCCAGTATGTGAGCAGGCATTCCAGAAGCTTAAATAAGCTTTGGGAGGACCCCCTGTGTTAGCCAGTCCAGATTGCAGAAAATAATTTGTTGTGCAAGTGGATGCTTCGAACCATGGGGGTGGTGGCTGTACTTAGCCAGATTTCTTCAGAGAGGGAAGAGCACACAGTGGTTTATCTCAGTTGTAGGGTCCAACCCAGGGAAGAATGCTATGCAGCTGTAGAAAAGGAATGGGCACTACAGAAACTTCAGCCTTATCTGTATGGAAGGAAATTCATTGTTATGACAGATCACAACCCTCTAACATGGTTAAACAGAGCCAGTCAGCAAAATGCCAAGTTGCTAAGATGGAGGCTGGGATTGCAAGCATATCATATATCAGTGCAGCACCACAGTGGAGTTAGCAATGCCAATGCAGATGGGCTCTCAAGACAGGGAATGGGGTGAGGTACCCTCAGAAAGATCTAACTCTCTCAAGCAGCATTTCTCAAGGGGCACTTGAAAAACTAGCTTGAGTTCTCCAGGGGGGGGTGTAGAGACTGTTAGAGAAGGGTGAATGCTGCTAGCCTAGTCAAATATAATTTGATACATAAATCTGGCATTTGTAAATATAAATGTAAAATACAGGCTTGTGTCTTAAATGTAAAGAAATGCTGTTTCAACAATGTGGCAACATTGTCATCTGCTATAAGGAAAATTAAGTCAAGCATTTCTTATTGGCCCTTTGAAATTAAAATTACTTTATGTATATTCCTTTGACGTTAGAATTTGGAGTCAATGAGTCTGGCTTAAGCATCCTGCCTATTGTTTTAAGGCTAAAGTTAATGACCAGAATTTACATGTGAAATGTCCTTTATTGCTCTAAGTGTAAAAGAATATAAATGCAGTTTCGGTGTGGCGTGGGAACCAGGAAAGTGTAAACAAATGATGTAATGTTTTATCAGTACTGCAGTTTCAATTTAAACAGTGAGAACCAGAAATTATTAAGAATATTGATCTTAGACATCTACAGTACTGCCTGTTGCCTTAAGTAAGTTATTTTAGAAGTATGTTTTCTTGTAGTAATAGCTAGGAAATTAGAAGAAAGTTAGACTAAGTGTTTTTCTGTTATGTCAGAACTGTACTACTGATTTATTTTAAGTTTCTGTGTGATCTCTGAACTCTTGAATATCACTGTGGTGTAGCAGTATTGTCTTGTGTTTTAATTATTTATTATTAAATATTTTAAAAACCTTTTACCTGTGGCTGGTCTGTGTAGAGATAAGTAAGCTCTAGAGTACATTGCATATTTATAGTGTTTATTGTACAAGGCCACTCTAATAAGCCTTAGACTCATTAGCCACACTTACCAATTGGGTAAGAATATTGCACAGTAATAATTGAACACCCTTTTAAGGGCCTTTTGGTAGCTGATAATTATTAGCTGTTGGTGGCAGTAATTACTACCATATAGTCTGGGTAAAGGGGCGCAGCTGAAGAATCTGTGTCAGCATTTTCAAGGAGTGTCTGTGAAGTTGTATAAATACTTATCTCAAAGTATGTGTGTGTTTCAACTACTTGGGCAGGGACACAAAGCACTGGTTGGACAGAGGGTACTGGAGGATAGCTTGCCAGCTAGGCTGAGATCTGGACCCTATAGCTGTGCCAGTGGGGAGTCTTATTGAGTACCTGGGAAGCAAGAGAGCAACCAGCCCGAGACTGACTGCGATCTCTGTGTGCACTTAAGGGAAAGTGTACTTTACTGTGTGTATTTGTTATCCTTTCCTCTTATATGAGACACCCTCTCTGGTGTAGTGGTGAGGATTGAGGCTCCTTGATTGCTGGGCCAGGGCACAGGCATCACACAATTTAAATAGAATTACAAATCATTATTTGTTACAAAGACTAAAACAATCACACAGGAGTACAATTTGTGGATACAATAAAATAAGAAACCAAGGAAATATAAAGCAAGCAATAAAGTTGAACATAAGTTATATAGAAGATTGAGAGTTCCTAATATTTATGTTACATAATAATGCATGAAAAATATATTATAGAATAAGTTACAAGTCATAAAATCTATATACACTTTCTGGCATGAGACTTCAGTAGGAAATTTCAATTATAATTTCTGGGATAGATAAAGGTTAGTGTAAGAATAGAGAGAAGGAACATTAGAAAGTTGAGGGATTATAGAAAGGTCAGGCTAGAAAGAAGGTAATGCCAGAAGGAAAATAGGATGGGTCAAGAAAAAGTCTATTAAGTCTGGGGAGAAGGGAATGGAAAAGAGTACTAAGATGGTGTGGAGCATGGAGCGGTCCATTTATTGGTTAGATGTTCATTCAGCCTGGACTTGAAAGAATAGTATTGGGGTATAATCTGATTCTGGAGTGCTATTCCATGATTTAGCAACACAGTGAATGTACAGATTAACACTGGTAGATCTTTGAGGTTTGTAAATAGATAGTAGGTACTTGTGAGAAGAGCTTAGGTCATGAGATGGAATACATTGTTGAAGTAGTGATAATGTAATTTGTGAAAATTAGGAGTTGTACAGCATTTTGTGTGTTAGTGTTAGTTGATTAAAGGTGAGAAGGTGGGGTAGTTTGAGTCAATTTAGGGACTCGACAGCACAGAAGTAGTGAGAGTAGCCTGGTTGGCCTGTGGCAAATTTAGCTATTTTATTATAACATTAGCTAAGTTTTGCTTTGACAGAAGAATGAAGATTGGTTAGGATAGGTGAAGCATATAGAAGGGAGGGTAACAGATAGGTGGTGGCAAGCGTTACTCTTGTGGAGCTGGAGATGAATTTCTTAGCCCTACACATCATGTCCAATTTCTAATTATTTTTGTATGTTGTTGCTGATATGCAGGCCAGACTTAAGACTGTAGTCGATAGTTACACCTAACAGTTGTGTGTGTGAAACCACATCCATTGAAGTATTGTTCAGACAAATAATAGCAAAGTTAGAAGTATCTGGAGAAATTTATTGTCATAAAAATAGTAGAAGTTCACATTTGTTTTTGATTGAGTAGTAGATGGTAGTTGTCGAGGGGTCTATATTGAAACATTGAACGCTGAAAACAGCGAGCTATGTTTCATCAACACATTTTCAGTGAAAGCTGAAAATGTCGAAACCATAGAACAGCGATTTCTTTCCTAGGGAAAGAAATCGCTGTTCCAACCAAAAAAAAAAAAAACATTAAACACTTCCATACACATACACACGTGCCGTAACCCTAATTGTACCCCCCAAAAAAACAGTAAACAACTAAATACACATATGCATGTAACCCAACCATACATCTAATGGGAAAAAAAAACAGTAAACATTTTAAAACATATGCACTTACCTTAACCCGCACCCTAACCCTAAGGTCAGTAACTCTTGCACATTTACGTAAACAGTTCCAAACAAATACACACTTACCTTAACCCTAATTCTACCCCCCCAAAACAAAAGTAAAGAGCTGAAAACACATACATACGTAACTCAACCATACATCTAATTCATAAAAAAAACAGCAAACACTTTCATACATATGCACTTACCTTAACCCGCACCCTAACCCTAAGATCAGTAACTGTTGCACATTCATGTTCAGGAGCTATACCGGACAAGGGACCACACTACACTGCAGAACACGGCAAAGCAACAAAGCGGTCAAGTGACTTCTTTCCCAGGGAAAGAATTCACTGAACAGCCACTTCATTGTTTTGCCTGTTGCAACGCGTAATGTGTCGCATTTAAAAACGATTAGACAAAATGCATTTTCATTATTCTAATAGAAAACCATTGTCGACCCAAGATTCAATGGAATTTAATGTTTCTTGAGTTAAGTTCTGTACATGAGAAAGATTCCTGGCTGAGCAGATTAATGCAGAGTCATCAGCATATTGAATTAGTGTGGCATGTTTGGTAGCAATATTCAGATGGTTAATAAAAATGTTAAAGAGGAGTCGACTTAGTATTGAGCCTTGGGGTACCCCAGTGCTGACTAGTAAGTAAGGAGAGAAGTTAAGAGTTACATTTGACAGATTTATATCTGTTCGAGAGATAGCTAGTGAAACATTATAAGTATGTCACAGTTAAGCCCAAAATAGATAGTTGGGATAAGAGTTTGGGGTGGAAGACAATATCAAAGGCTTTGGATCGATTTAAGAGCAGAGAAGAGACAGTTTCCTGAGTCACACGCTTTCTTTGCAGTATCAGTTAAGGGTAGTAGAGCAGTGATAGTGCTGTGTGCTGGTCTGAATCCATGTTGGGTGGGAGAAAGAAGATTACTGTCAAGTAGGTATTGAAGAAGTTGTTTATGGATTCATCTTTCTCAAAGTTTTGATAGTGGTGAAAGAATAGTAACTGGCCTAAGTTTTGAAATTTCTATGGAGGTACCGCCATTGTTGAGGGGAAGGATGAAGGACTTTTAGCTCTATTAATAGCTCTATTAATGATTATGGTGACTAGGAAGGGAATTGAGTCAGTAGCCATTTTAAGGAATTCGTTAGGAAGATTGTTTGCAGAGATGGAACATGCCTTGAGCTTACACAAGAGGGATTTGATGAAGGAAGTGGAAACTGGTTGTAGGGAAAATATGAAGTGACAGGTAATAGGAGACTGAGAGAAAGTAGGGGGTGATGGAAAGAATTTATTAGTGATTGAAGCTATGCTATTTGTGAAGTAACAGTTAAATTGAGATGCTATGTTAGGGGGAATTATTATCACAGGAGGGTTGGGGGAGGACTGACTTCCTGGGTGTAGGATTTTTTGATAGTGTGCCAGAAGGTCTTTGGATTGTATTTGTGCTGTTCTTGTGGCTTTACATAGAAATGTTTTTTTTTTTTTTTTATCTAAATTAACCTGTTTATTTACAAGGTTATGAAGTGCTTTGAAATGTGGTAAATTATTGTGAGTCTATCATTTTAGGTAAGTTGTCCATGCCTTGTCTCTTTTCTTGCATGAGTGATCTGGTATAGATAGAAAGCCACGGAGTATAGTTGCTTTTCATTCTTTTCCTTCTGGTGGGAGCTAAACTGTCAAAATTGTTTAGGAATGTAGAATTAAATTGTTCAGCTGCATCATCTAGTGGTAAGTATTTATTTAAGGAAGCACCAGTTAATGGAGTTTATTGCATTTTCTAAAGGCCTGCTGGTCACCACTGGATGGTTTCATACTGTCTGTAGATATGTTGTCTGCATTAATGAGAGATAAGTCTATTTGTACAGACTGGGGTGGGGATCACTGATAGAGGCTGGAAATGTTTTGGATTGAGAGAAATTGCTAGAATGGGAGACACAAATTCAGTCAATAATTGAGCCATTTTGGCATGTGGAACTGGTAAAGGCTGGGTCAGTAATTAGTTGAGAAAATCCATATAGGTTCATGCTGTCTGTGAGGTATTGTAAGTTAAGTTTCTCCCAGTCAGTGTTGACATCATCTAATATTACTGTTTCCAGAGAGAGATTTTTGACACCCATGATGGGATACTTTCCAGAGCTGATAAGTTATTGCGTTATAATGCAGAGACCTTTATTGTTTAATTTAAGGTAGGTGATAATAGCTCAGCTTTGTCAAAGGAGGGTATGGATTGGTTGTGATGGGTTAAGGAGATAGAATCAGGATATATTACTGCAACACCACCTTCTTTTCTTTTACAATCAGCTCTGACCATATTAAAAAGCCAGGTTTCAGTAATTATTAGTATGTCAGGAGATTTTGCAGTTATCCAAGCATACACCTCAGAGATTTGTTGCACATGCTATGTGTGTTTACTGAGATAAATTAAAGCATATTTCGTGAACCTGGAATATGATTTGATGATGGGGATTGAGTGATGCTGGGATTAGGGTTAGGGTGGATATCACCACAGAGGCATTTCAAGATTGCATAGTAAAGGTAAGACTTAATTTTGGTGAAATTGTCAGTAGTTTTATTGTTAAATAGGTATAGCTCTGTCTGAAACAGTTTATGTTTAAATAAGAATATACTGTCTGTGTAAAAGAGATGAGCAGTGATGGGTAGGGAGTAGCGATTTATGTTATTGATGTAAGAGGTAGTGTCTGTATAAGAGAGGGAGAAGAGCATTAGTGATAGGAGAGTGAGGAGAATCATTTTAAATTAAGGATTATTACAGAGGTAATCGGATAAACTACCTACGTGGACAACTGGAGGACAGTAGTAAATGAAGGAAGTGGAGTAGTATGTAGATTTATTTATTTAGTTATTTATGCCATTTGTTTACTGGGTTGGTCGACTGGAAATAGATGAGCCCATTTTCAGTGGAGGCCTGGGGTGAAAATCTCCACATAGATTAAATACTACATACAAGAAAGAACACACAGTACACACTATGTACAGTCACGATGCTTAGAATGGTATGAGCACAAAAGTGCAGATTTAGGGAACATATTTAAATTGGAAATAGGTTATCTAGATTAAAGGGAACATGCATGGATTAACACACAGTACTTAGTATATACAATCACGATGCTATGAAAAGTATGGGAACAAGATTACAGATTGTTTACATCCACAGTGCCTATTTGCATTAAACATTCCATTAATACCATTAATAGGATTGCATGAATAGAGTGTCAATTGTATGATAATTAACTGTAGCTATATAGACCTAAGCAGTGGAATTTAGCCAGACAGAGAAGTGCATAAGTAGTCAGTGATGGAGAGATAGAAAAGAATGTAAGTGTAGAGATGGAATAAGGTAAGGGGTCATAGTAGAAGGAAATCAGGTTTTGGAGAATGTTATATTGGGACATGTACATAGCCAGAGAGAGGAGTGGTGTTGTCTGAGGGATTTCTTAAAAAAGCAGGATTGCTGGTGGTTCTGATTGAAGTTGGGAAGGAGTTCCATAGTTTTGAGACAGTAAAGGAATAGAGCATCTGACAAGCTGAGAGATTTGGCTTTTCTACTTTGAGCAGCAGTTTGTTTTCTGATCTAAGAGGTAAGTTTGGGTGATACATGGTCAGTAAGGAAGAAAGACAAGGTTAGACTGAAGGTTTATATATAAATTTATGTGTGGTAGTTAGTTATAGATAAGTGAGATAGTGCAGAAGTTCAAACCAGTTTAGTTGATGAAGTGATGCACAGTGGTGGGCTGAAAATTTTGCATTTGTAACAAATTAAGCAACTTTATTGTAGCATGAGTCTAGTTTGGTTTTCAAGGAAGAATGAATATTGGTAAGGATTGGGACACCATATAAAACAGAAGGTAGTAGGAAGGATGAGGCTACAGCCTTTTTTACAGTGAGATTAAGGAAATAGTTGTGTATATAGAGAATATCCAGTTTTTGATGTGTTTTTTTAATGTTGCTGTGGATATGAAGGTCAAATGTTTAGTTTTCTTCTATAATGGCACATAGCAGTCTAGTACTAGGAACAACTTCAATGGCAGTGTTGTTTTGGGAGTGGACCTACAGTTCATTCTTGTTGGGGGGTTGTTTTTTGGGTGGGTGGATATTAGGAGTTTAGTTTTATTGGGGTTTCGCGCAAGATGGTTATTGGACGTCCAAGTTTCATTCGACATAAAAGCATTTTGGGTAAGCAGTTATAGCTCAGATGTGGATTTGGCAGTGCAGATGATTGTAGAATCATCTGCATACTGGATGACAGTGCCTTGAGTAAGAATAGAATGAAAGTTGTTAAGAGAAATGATAAATAGGAGGGGGATAGGATGCTAGTGTGATACTAATAAAAATATGCTGAAAGATGGAGTGTATGGATGAGGAAGGTGGAGCTAACAGGACGGGGTGTGGTGTGGATTGATTAAAATCTAGAGGTAGTGGGGGAGGGTGGAATTTGGGGGCAGAGTAGGGGAGCAACGTGAGCCCAGAGGTTGAACAGAGTGGGATGACACCCAAGAGTCTGAGACTCTTCAGGTAAAGAAATAAACTACCAGTGAGGCAGCAGCAACTCTGTTTAAAATGTTTGTCATAGGGCCAGTAATAGGGTATATAAGGTTACATACACAGCATTAAAGAATAAAGCTTAAGGATATTCTATACTCCTCCCTAACTAAGCACAGTGGAATCAGAAACTACTGCAAGTACAATTCTTAATTAAATTAAGATGGCAGGAGGATAGCCACACTAGCCACACTGGGGTGCAAACTATATAGATTACAAGTGTAAAAAAAACACATAATATTAAAACAGCTATTCAAGCCAAAAAAAACATTTCATATTGAATAAACAATTAATTGGAAAAAATGTTTATACACTTTCTTATTTATAAAGTGCTTTGGTGTGTTTGCAGCTAGCTTCCAGGTGATTTTTGTACTTGGGGTCCACAGGATGGCTTGTTTTTTTGGCAAGATCTCAATTTAGTCCAGTCAGGAACAGCCATTTCTTTACAACTGATTAAGCAGCTTTACAGGGCATTTGTGTATGCCTCTACATACAAGTCCATGCTGTCTGTGTTAGAGGGGGCTTTGAAACCTTTTATACCATCATTTAGTAGGGGTGATTTTTCTTAAGCATTTTTGTGCTTGATGTGGTATATGGCCTTGTAATTAAATCAAATGAGACTGATTTATGGTCAGATCTTACCAAGAGTGCATCACACGGGGTGGGGGGGTGTAGTACTCCCCCATATTAGTGAGTACAATGTCCAGGACTTTTGCGCCCCTTACGGGAGTGCTGACTACATTTATATTGAAAAAGTCCAAGAACCTCTGATCCAGCATGTTTGTGGTTGTGCATGTTTGCCAGTCTATGCAAGGATAGTTAAAATTGCCCATGAGCAAGGTGTTTGGCTGTAAGGCAAGTAATTCCTGTAAATCCAGGTATGTAGTATGCTTTTCCTGGTTCATAGTGGGGGACCTATAGTTGGCTATGATGTGGTAGAGGTTTTGCCAAAAGTTAATTGGACATGGAGAAGTTCTAGGTAGTTGTACTGTTTGACCAGTCTTGAGGTGTACATGTCCTTAATGAAGATGGATAAATTTTCTCCTTTAGTCCTTTCATGATCTGTCTATGGCTGAACTTGTGGAAGTTGTTGTAGCCTTGCATGGCCAGGGTGCTTTCCAAGGCTTTGAACTTTGTCTCTGTGACTGCACAGACATCAACATCTTCCAAGGTGAGGAGAGCTTCCAGGGAGTGTAGTTTCATGTTTTGAATTCTAGCATTAAGATGTAGAACCTTGACTTTATCTAGAGAGGATTTTGTTACATCTGGAGGTTGGTATTTTTACATTGCCTAAAAAAGGCAGAATATGGGTGGTTAATGCCTTTGCCAGTATCTAAAAGCCTAGAGGAGACAGATGTAGACCATTTCTGGCAAAGCAGCATGGTTTGTCAACCATGTCATCCCAGGCTGACAGATATTGGATCCCCTTGGACTGACACCACAAGCTAAGCCAATTGTAAAAGTCAGTCATTTTCTGCTTGTGTTGTGGCATTATCCTTGGAGAAGTTAGAATACTGCTGCTTAAGGCTAGGCTTAAACCTGCCTATGACACATAATCAGAGAGCTCAATTATGTTTCTCTTCTTATAGTCCAAGGAGGTACGTCTCAGGTCAGTCACCCCCACATGGACTATGATGGAGTCATACTAGTACCTGCTGTGACTTGAGTTCTTGGGTGACTTGACAAATACGTGCACCTCCAACCTGGTGAACAGAACACCTGTGTGTCTCACTGTGGAATATCCTATGACCAATACATTAAGGTTTGTGGTGTTACACCTTATGGGTTTGTTTGTTGAAACACTGCTGGGTGTGTTGTGTGTTGTGATTTGTTGCATTATTGTGTGTGCCAGTGGTTTCCATTTTGTAGGCCTCTGATTTTTCTGTAAGTTATTAGTGAGTACCTCTGCACATGTGTGTTTATGTGTCATAACCATATTTTGTATTGGTAGTGCTGTGTATATACTAACAACCTGTTTGGCATTAGATTTGTTCATATGACAGAGTTCTGCTTGCAATTCTAAAGTGTAACTACATCTCTTACAAAAAGCATTTGTTTCAGGAGTAAGTGGTTGTTAGTAAACAGGAGGCAATTGATACATTGTCTCTGGATGCGAATATCCATCAGGCTGGTCAGTAAGATGATGGGAAATTGCCCGAGCATGATAGGTCCTTTCTGTGTGATTAATTTGGGAAGGGAATTATTTAATTTGACTGGAGTTTTCTTTTAGCCCAGGGACAATAAGAGAGTGGTACTCTATGTAGGTTAAGGCTAACCAATCAGGAAATGCTGTTCAGTGCGCAACTGAGTTACCTGTAGAGCAGCAGAAGAGACTGGAACTTTTATTAACAAAATGTATAAATGAAGCACCTTAAGCCATGAACTGCTCAAACACGACTTTATTACTTCCAAAAAATAAAATCACAGTAAGCAATGATAAACGCTTAACTTGTTCACCGCGTTTTTCGATATCAATGTAACTTCCTCAGCAACACATTTACAATTACTACAATCCCTTGTTATATAACGACTTGTCTCCTTAATTATACAATCCCTTTATACATTGCATTAGCAGGATAATATGTTGAATAATATTGCAGCATCGACATCAAAGAAAAAATCCTTCTTTGGGCGTGGCTAGGATGCTGAACTGATAGCTGCACTTCATTTCAGCTCTCTTACCTCAATACAATTCCTGACAGGAATTTTACAAAATAATATTTAATTTGAAGAAATATTTATTACTAACGTAACTCTGAGCATCTATAAGAAAAATTTTATTGTCAGGACTTGAATAATTCCTGTCAAATTAATTACTGGAAAATCAGCACCAATATCAGCTTTACAGCATGAGTCAACTAAGGAATACAGCACAAGACTCTTCTCTCAAAAAAGACCTGCAATCTCTCATTACAAATATACAGGAACTTACAATAAAAATAGACAAGATGAACAATAAAATAGATACTTTTAAAGAAAAGTGCTCACAACAACTGGAACAGCTTCAAGAAATGTTTACACAGCAGAAAGGACAGATATCACTTATTGAACAATCATTAAGTGACATTGACACTAGAGTCCAAATGGAAGAACAACAAACTGAATTCTTATTTCAACAGAATACATATTTGCTAGAAAAGCTTGATGATATGGAAAATCGAACAAGAAGAAATAATATTAGAATATATGGTCTACCAGAAAAATCTGAAGGGGACAATATGATAAACTTTCTTACCACCTGGATACCAGATGTAACAAAAATACCTGAAGCTCTTTCATATGGTATAGAACGGGCGCATAGATCACTAGCAGCTTCTGGAAATGCTTCTTCTCCGGGTAAGAACAAGCCGAGATCTATAATTGTGAGACTTTTTTCTACACAAGATAAAGGTCTTAAATTAAGAAATGCTTGGGCAAATTCTCCTATCAAATACAATGATTCATTAATAAGATTTGACAATGATTATTCTACAAAGGTGGTTTCAAAAAGAAAAGAATTTCTACCAATAAAAAAAACCTTGAAGAAAAAGCAACTGAAAGTCCATCTTTTATTCCCAGCAAGACTGAGAGTTTTTCTACCAAATGGAATAAAAATCTTTGAAACAATAGATTCAGCAATAAAATACCTTACCAACAACAACATCCTAACACATGAAGAATCTATGGACTGGACAATAGGTACACTGAAGAGAAATGCTGAAGTAAATAATTGGAAAACTGTTGAGCAAAAGAAAAAAAAAACTAAAGGACAAATAATCTTACATATGTTATATTCTGTAAAAATCTAAATAATAATACTAACAACAAAAGAAAAGTTCTAACTGTCTTCAAGTTACACCGAAACAGGTATTGTTTTCTTTTATACTTTAAATGTCAAAATTAGCATAAATGTAAATACATTTATCTTAAATCATATCAATATACTAAGCATAATTTAAACATTACTCTATTTTTCATTATTATCCATTATTTTCATATTCTTAATCAGAGTAATCAATGCATAATAATGTTCCCAAATAGTTATTTATTTATTTTCTCTCTTTGTGTTTTGTTGTTTTTATTTTTCTCTTCTTTTTATAAAATCTTCATTAACTTATACTACTTTAATCAGTATATGGTTATATTGCTTAATAGGTATAGTAATGGCTGCTATATAACTTATTATCAGTTACATCCCTGACAGCATTACTTTTTAAAAGTGTCCCTGTTTAGATAAACGCTAATGCTGGGCGGAAATGTTTTGCTTTTGAAATGAAGTATTTCAGTTTAGATGTATTATAAGACTACTTTAAATAATCTTAAAAGATGTTCTGCCTTTGACCCATATGCACATACTGATGCAGTCCAGTGAAAAAATGTGTTTTAAGTGATGTTTTGAGGCTGTGGCTCAGGTGTGTTGTGGCTTCGGACATCCGGAGTTGAGAGATGCTTGTTACTAGCTTAGATATCCTGTTGTCTTTTCTTTTGTAGAGAAATAAGGCATAGCATGTTTAAAATGCAAAATTTGATAGTTGTGAACACTACTCCACAAATTAGAGTGCTCGTGTGCACACTACCTGAGTTTGTCACGAAGTAAGGGAAGGGAAAAGAAAAAAGAAAAAACACATACCTTTTCCCGCTTGGTTCTCGAGACAATTTAACAGCCACAAACATCACTAGAAACTCGAGTTACTTATTGCTTGTCGCATTTACTTGTGTACGCCATCCCCTGACTCTTTCCAATTGACGTGTAGTCAGGAAATAAGCTAGGTTCACATTTAAAGATACAGGAACCTAAATTCCTTCTAAGGAAACGTAAATAATATAAGAGGTTCATATAAATATACACAGATATATATATTTTTGAAGCACTTTTAGCTTATGGCTACTGATGTCTTCTAGCACCTTGATAGGTAAGGACATATATCTGCTTGTCTTTCTGTCAGTTTAGTTTTCCAGACATTTTAGCTATCCCTTACTATGTTTTGTACAGCAGAATTTAAAGAGCAGAAATTAATCATCAGCAAATAAAATCACTGCTGTTTTACAAATTCTCTAAAGAAACTAGTAAATGTCAAGCAACTGACAGGTTTATTTTAAGGAAAATTGCCATTTCCCACACTGGTGCTCCTACAAAATACTACTAATGTCCTGCTACCAAAATATGCCCTTAAGTGGACAAATGGGATGCAACAAGAAGGTTAAATGTACATTTAGCAAAACAAACATTTAAATAACAGTATAATATACTAGATAGAGAAAGTAGAAGCAATAATTATATAAACAACTATAATAAGTAACATAACAACAGTGGATTTAACCCAATGTGTCAATTATACAATATTTATATCCCATATAGCTTTGAACTTTGTCGAAGCATCTGTGTTCTACACACACATTGTATTAAATCCAATTTGAGTAGAAGAGGGAGAGGCTTGGCCCACACACTAATTTATTACTAAGTTACCATGCATTATGTACTCAGCCAACTATCCATCCTTAGATGGCTCATGCTGTTCCCATTTGCTCATCTGAATAATGACTGCAGCTGTACTCTTCTTATTATATTACCTGGCTTTGGCTTCACCCTACTTATAATATTACCTGGCTTTTTACATTATCAAGAATGACATAATACTAGTGTATGCGGGTATATCATGTTACTGTTAGTGTAAACAAAAATGCTTGACAATGCAACCGTAATTCTCAAACCTTTCTGCAGACAAATGTGTAGCATTGTCTAGCAGTTCATAGGTTCATAGGCTCATAGGTTAATACTAGGCTATCTGCCCTAGGGCATTTATAAGCCTAGCCAGAATGTGTTTGGCTTTCGCTACCCATTTTAAATTTATTTTGCTATGCCCTTTTTCGAGGTTAGTATACTGTGCCTCTGTCTAACAGTGACACAGAAGTGATACCCGGGGTAAACCTACAGTCTCCCATCCACTCATCAAGATTCCTCTTGAAGAGAGTCAATGAGGGACTTTGCCTAACCTGGACTGGGATTTTATTCCAGAGTGAAGGGAGCCTCTGGGTTATGAATCTGTCCCTCCAGCATGTCCTATTTATTTCAGTGCTGAGGTTCAAGTCTCTCGAGCGCGTAGCTCGATGGGATTTGGATTTTCTGAGGTGCAGCATGTCCATTAATTCCGGGTTGGACATGGCTTTATACATCAGGCACAGATCGCCTCTGAACAGGCGGTATGCCACTGAGTAGAGCTGGAGTTTCTTTAACCGGGCAGCATATGGCATCTGTTTGAGCCCTTTGATCCTCTTGGTGAGGTACTTTTGGGGTCTTTCCAGTTGCTGCAGATGTCTGGTAAGGTACATCCCAAAAGGGGCATTGTACTCAATTATGGGCCTGATGAGGGATGTGTAAAGAGGCACGATGACGTCCCCTGATCTAGATGTGAATCTCTTCATGATTAGGTGGGCTATATAAAATGTTTTTCTAACCACTTTGGCCACGTGGTTGTCAAATGAGAGATTGCTATCAACTTGGGTCCCCAGGTCCCTAATCACTTCTTCTGTGCTTAATGGATTACCACCTATGTGGTAATTTGTGGGCACTTTGTTTTTGCCAAAGGGGATGACTATACACCTTTTGGCATTTAGCTTGAGGCCATGGCTCTGGCACCAGTTGTCTGTTTCTATGAAGCCTTTTGGAGGATGCTTGTGTCGGCTGGAGAGTCGATTATGGCGCCCAGTTTGCAGTCATCTGCGAACTTGTTCAGCCACAGTCCTTCCGTGTTGGCCTGTACCTCCGAGAAATATATACCGAACAAGAGAGGTCCCAGGACTGAGCCTTGTGGGACACCACTTGTAACTGGTTTGGAGTCTGACATGGCTCCAGCAATTCTAACCATGTGGGTTCTGTCCTTGAGCCAGTTTGCAATCCATCTAGTGACATAGGGGTTTATATTTAAGCTGGTGAGCTTATCTATAATGCCCGAGTGGGGTATTGTATCGAAGGCTTTTGCGAGGTCCAGGTAGGCTGTGTGGACCACCTTCCCCTCGTCAATGGCCTCGGTGACTGTTTCAAAGAAATCAACCAGGTTTAAGAGGCAGGATCTGCCCTTAATAAAGCCGAACTGGGTAGGATCCAGTGTTTGTAGGTCCCCAATATCTTTATTTATGAGGTCCATGATGATCCTTTCCATAGCTTTGCAGACCAAGCTAGTCAGGCTTATGGGGCGATAGTTTCCAGGATCCGTTGAGGCACCACCTTTATGGAGAGGGACCACTGTTGCTGTACGCCACTCTTTGGGCACATATCCTGTAGTAAGGCTGAGATTGAACAGTAGTTTTATGTTTGGGTTTAGCTCTTCTTGGAGTTCATGTAGGACGCAGCCCGGGACACCATCTGGTCCCACTGATGCTGTGTTTTTTGCTTTGGAGAGGGCGGCTCTTACCTGAGCATCTGACATGTCAGGGGGGCAGCACTCTGCTGGGATAGATATTTGCCCTTTTGGTGAGGAGGGGGGGAGAAGTTTGCGCTGAACCTGTCAGCTAGGATGTTGGCAATGTCTGTGGGTTCGGAGTATTTTTTGTCATTTTGGACTAATTCTGAGCATATCTGGGAATTATCATCCAGGTTCCTAACATAACTAAAGAAAGCCTTGTGATTATCCTTAGTTTCCTGTGCAATTTTTCTCTCGAAGCTGGCCTTAGACAATTTTATGTGTGCCCGTAGTTTTTTGCTAATACTGATCAGTGATGCCTTCCCTTTTTTGGATTTTGCTCTATCATTTAGCAGCTTCCTCCTTCTATTGTATAGTTTGTTTATGGCTGGGGTCCACCAGACAGGACATCTGCCTTTGGAGGATTGGGTCTTGGTTTTATTTGGGATCGCATGATCCATGCATTCCTGAAGGTGTTCATAGTATGCGTTTATAAAGGATTCTGCGGTCTGGGCCGTATTTTCCACAGGCCCGGGGGCTTTGAAGGATTCCACCTCAGTTTTGAGGAGTGTGAAATTTGCTTTAGAGAAGTTTTTCACTGTGGTTTTCTGGGCAGGGGGTGGGGTCGGGATGTGAATATCCAGTGAGATTAGTTTATGGTCTGATCTTACCAGTGAGGGATACACTTCTGGTCTGGAGCATAGAGTCCCCATGTTGGTGATGATCAGGTCCAGTATGTTTTTCCCTCTTGTGGAGTGGTAACAAGTTGTTCCATAGCATTTGAGTTTATAAATTCTAGGAACCTTTGGGCTAGGGTGTTGGAGCTAGAGTAATGCTCCCAGTCTATGTTTGGGTAGTTGAAGTCGCCCAATATAATGGTGTTTGGAGAGACCTTCATATTTTCCAGTGTTCTCAGGAAGGCCGAGTGGGGTTCCTGGGTTTGGGAGGGTGGTCTGTAGCAGGCTATAAACTGGAAGGCAGTTTTACCCACTGTTAGTTGCACATGGATAGTCTCTGATGCTTCGTGCTTTGCCACCAACCTGGAGGTGTGGGTATCTTTGATGAATATCGATACTCCCCGTCCTTTTGTTGTTCGGTCCAAGTTTTGGGGCCGAAAAGCATGGTATGAGGTATAACCTGGTAGTGCTGGGGTGCTCTCGGGAGCCCTGAACCAGGTTTCTGTTACTGCACAGATATCGATGTTCTCCATGCTAAGGAGAGTTTCGAGTGCGTCCATCTTGAGGTTTAGACTTCTGGCATTGAGTAGCATTACTCTTAGTTTCTTATCCCTTGTGATACCTATGGAGGTGGGTTTGTCTTTTGAGCCTTGCCTAAAAAGGCACTATGGGGGTAGCAAGAGCCTTTGCCAATATCCGAAAGCCCAGGGGTGACAGGTGCAAGCCATCCCTAGCGAAGCATCGTGGCTTGTCGAGCATATCATCCCAAGCTGACAGGCATTGGATCCCCTTTGAATGACACCAGTACTTAAGCCAATTGTTGAAATTGATCATCTTGTCTTCATATTGTGGCATCATTCTTGGTGAGAGTAAGATGCTACTCAAGGTCAGGGTCATACGAGCCTGGGCCACATGCTCAGAGAACTCCTTTATGTCTCTTTTCATGTAGTCCAGGGAGGTACGTCTCAGGTCATTCACACCAGCATGGACAATGATTGAGTCATATTTGTACTTGCCTTGGAGTGACCTGAGTGCTTGTGTTATGTGGTGGATCCTATCGCCCGACAGGCTGCTCACCGTGACCCTCTCCTTGTTCAGCCTGGTGAGCGGGACGTCAGTGTGCCTGACGATAGTCACCTATTACAAGTGTATCAGGTGTGTTGTTTAGTCTTAAGGGCTGTGACTGTTCGGCACACTGGCTTTGTGAGATATGTGTTGCACGTGTTTTGTTTTGAGAGCCTGATTGTTTCTAATCAGCAGACCTGTATTTTCATGTTCCAATATGATTACATGAAAAGACGCTAATATTAGTCTGCAAGTTTAGTAAGCAGTAAATTCATCAGGGATTAATTTGAGGGGACACTTATATTATAGCTAAAGCATTTGACATTTGATAAATGTATCCTCTCAATGATGCATTAGATCTAGTCATTAACTGTAAAACAACTTTTCTGAGAAATATTGTTGTAATGCCAGTTAATTATTTGAATTAAATATTTCTATATACAGTCATAAAGCAATTACCAGGATAAATAATACTCTTGCAGTGCATGGATCCCCATAGCTATCCTCTTATGTTAGAGGAAAAACAAGCTTCTTAAACACCTTTGTGACGTACTAAAGGTATTACCCCATAGTTTAAATACATTTTGTCTATTTACTGCAAAGTGGCTTAGGAATTTTAACCTGTAACATTTTCATACATAATAGTTTAAATCTTAGCAGCTTCCATTATTTTGATATGTTCTCCAGTATACTTTTTAAATACTATAATGAGAAGCACTGGATGTTTAATTTTAAACTTTTATTCAGTTATAAGATTAAATTACTGGAGTTAAGTAAGCCAAAATTACATCTCCAGCACTTATTGTCAGCAGATAAACTCACTGATTAAGTGTCAGTCTAAGCTGTAAGAGTTAATATGTGATATACATAGATGTTTGCTTTGAAAATGTGTTCATCTGCACTGTAGTTTTACCTCTGTACTGTGTCATTTTGATTATACAAAGTCCCTCTCAAAGTTGATAGAAGTGTTAACAACAAAACACTCAATCAAGTAACAACATTATAAGTAGTCTCTTGGATAAGGGAGATGTCTAAATTTTGATCTTGTTGTCTCCAGCCATGGGAATTGTCTTTGAAAAGCTGAAAAATGCAATCAGAGGAACATATTTAATATCTATTATTTATTTATTTATTTTATATTTGTTGACCGGGCTAGTCTAGCTGGATACATATCCATTTTCAGTAGAGGCCCGGGGAGAAAGGCTCCAAGCATGAGTAAATTATAACATTCAAACATTCAAAAAATGACTAGTTTCAATTACATAGCAAGACATACTAAGAAATGTTATTAATTTGTGAACAATGTATGGTTTCATTAGAGTAGGTGTAAGAAAGAATCAAGTATTAGTTCTTCAGTAGGTGTCATGTACAATCAGACAAGAGGTTACAGTATTTGAACATTAGCATTCCCTTGAAAAATAAATCATTAAGTCAGCAAAAAGAAGAGAATGGGAAGGAAAATCTATTAAAGAAATATTATTATTAAATAATTAAATTATTATTAAATCTATTAAAGAAATATTACTATACTTGTACATTGTATTGCATTTCAGTTTATGTTAAACATGAAATATGATGTGGTTTCAGAACTATTCATGTTTTTATTCCAATATGACTTTGCAAATACTAATTTAAACATTGGTTTCGGACTTGAATAGTCTAAAACATTTGCACAACAATGGTATTGTATTATACAGTAATGTCAGTAAATAGTTTTCAACAGATGTATGAAATATACAGTTATAGATTTTAACATGATGTTTATTAATACCCTAAACTATTTTGAAATGATGCTACCTTAATCTAAATATTTGTACCTTTTTGAAACCTGATTAGAAATAAGTATTATTGAATTACAATAAGATGAGTAAAGAATATATGTATATATTTTAGCTGATTAGATTATCTTAATATACTATTCAATTATCTTTATTTAAAAACTAAGAGGATAAGAGAAACTGATCCAAATATTATTTGTGAGGGTAGAAAGTTTGTTTGGTTAGATTTACTAACCAAACAAAGAGGTATATTACCTCATAGCGATAGGGAATGGTTTTTAAGGTTGAGAATTACAAGTTTGGAAGTTCTTTGTGTTTTTTTATTCTATCACTTTTGTGTCACTCAGAAACATGCAAAAATCATACAAGAAAAACTTTTTGAATTCTGTATCCAAGATGGAACTAAGAATAAACCATATTTACATAAACTCACACATAAAATAAACTCAAAACTAGAAAATGAAATGTTTATCCATAAATGTTAATGGTCTAAATAATAGTAATAAAAGGAGAAGCCTATTCAAGTACATAAACTTACATAAACCACAAATAGTCTTTTTACAAGAGACACACTTATTAGATAGAGATATAAACAACTTAAATATTAATAATTACACAGTACTAATAAACTCTCAATACAAACAAAAAAAAGAGGAGTAGCTATACTACTTCGCAACTCAATTATAACACCTAAAATAATTACTACTCATCAAGATACATCAGGTATGTTTTGTCTAGCTTCAGTAGAATTAAATAAGAGAATCTATATGTTAGTAAATCTATATTGGATCCCAGGACTAGGATTAAAAACAGTTAAACAGCATTTTGAAAAGATAATTCATTTAACTAAGGGGAGCCTGATATTGGCAGGAGACTTCAACTGTATAATGAATGAAAAAGATACAGATTCTAAATCTAAAAGAAGAAAACAACCTATCTCTAAAGCACTATCAACATTTATTGATACATTGTATTTAAAAGATATAAATGAATTTGCAGAACTAGATTCACTAATCTTCACATTTTATTCTCATAGATATAAAACTAACTCTAGAATTGATAGAATATATGTTGCCAATGACCTAATAACAAAAATTGACAAAGTCAAAATTTTAAATTGTCCCTTATCTGATCATAATGCCATAGTCTTTGAGATAGTGCTTACACAATTTTATTCAAATCCCATTACTAGGATACCTTCCTATATCACAAAATTGACAGATTTTAAAGACTTTTATGAAGAAACAATAAAAAACTTTCTAGAAATAAATTACACAGAAGATATTTCAGAAATATATGTCTGGGATTCATTAAAAGCAGTTACATTTGGGAAGATATTATCCTGGTACATAAATAAAAGGAAGTTATGGAATAAAGATATGCTAGACTTATAAAACAAAGCAGATAAATTGAAACTGGAAATACAAAAGGGTAATGCTACTCAAGTTCAAGAACTTACACAAATCAATAAGAAGTATACAGTATTGCTACATCATAAGATTATGATTAACTTAGAAAAGATAAAAATAAACTCATACTCTACTAATTCAGCACACCTGAGACACTTAACTAATAGAACAAAAAAAAAATTAAATCTAAGCAAATAAAAGAAATATTTATTCCTAATACTAACAAAAGAGTTATGGAACTAAATTATATTTTAGAAGCATTCAGACTCCAATTTAACATTGATAATTCCATAAATACTCAAAATACACCTACTAAGGATATAAAAAAATACCTAGAAAATAATATTCATGTTAAATTAACACAAGAACAAATAGACATTATAAGCAAACCAATCGATATGACAGAATTAAAATCACAAATTAAAAAGCTCAAGACAAATAAAGCACCTGACCCAGACAATATGCTACCAGAAATATATAAATTAATACCCAATCAAGCCATATCCTTATTATTAAAAGTATATGATATAGCCAATAAAGATTTGAATATACCACCCTGTTGGAAATATTCATTGATATCCCCAATTATCAAACCAGATAAAGATGAGAAGCAGTGTTCCTCATATAGGCCAATATCATTACTCAATATCATTACTCAATATACACTATAAGATGTTTATGGCTATATACGCATATAGCATCAAACACTTTCTTCCTTTCTTAATTCACAAAGATCAAACAGGTTTTATTAAAGGAAGAAATACTTCAGATAATATTAAAAGAATACTAACATTAATAGATTATAGCAAACATAAAGTCCTAGATTTAAATGTAATCTCATTAGATATTAATAAAGCTTTTGATTCAGTTAACTGGAACTATCTTTCACTAGTTTTAAAAGAATATAACTTTCCTTCTAATTTTAATAATCTTATCCAAATACTATATGAAAAATCTACTGCATATGTTAAACTGAGATCACACAGATCAGGCCTTATAACAATCAAAAAGGGAACTAAACAAGGTTGCCCTTTATCACCATTGTTATTTGCATTACTAATAGAACCCTTTGCAAGTCAAATCAGATGAAACAGTAACATAAAGGGCATTTCTATTAATAAAATGTTAAACCTTAAAATCCAGCTCTTTGCTGATGACATACTATTAACTCTCTCAGATGCAAATGAGTCTTTGAATGCTCTATTTAACTCCATGAATACATTTCAAAATATTTCAGGCTTAAAATTTAATGAAAACAAAACTAAAATTATGCCCTGTAATTGTAAAAAAAAATAATATAAACAAAAGATTTTCCAAATATATAGTAACAGAAAGTAAATTATTATTTTTTGGGAATAAATCTACTCAATGAATTAACAGATTCTCTAATATTTAACTATAATAAAATACTAGACAAAATAGAACAAACAATTGGTTACTGGAATAAATATATATTTTCAACAGCAGACAGATTATATCTTATTAAAATAATCATATTTCCCAAAATATTATACTTAATACAAAATTTTTCATTGCCACCTCCCATATATATTATTCAAAGATACAATAAACTAATTTTAAATGTTCTATGGTTTCCAAATAAACCCCGTATAAGCTTAAATAAACATTTACCAGATTGGGAAGACGGTGGAATTAATTTACCGGATATTGATTTATATATATTACCTCATCCGTTATTAAAAACATAACACTATGGTTAAATAATTCATACACACCTATATGGAAACAACCCCATGAGCAGATTTACATAGAAATTAATTATAATCACATACAAGACAACTTAACGGTAATACCATCACCCCTTATATGGATGTTAAAAGATTATTTTTTAGGGAAAAGGAATGCTATTAATAAATTGCTATCAAAGTATATAAGCTGTACACTTTCAGTGTTCAAAACATATATAAACAAAATTTCAAATATTAATTCTTGGATTTTTCTTATTTTCCCTATAGCTTTTACACCAAATATTCTAGATACATTCCAAATATCTAAAATAAATATACTTAAAGAAGAAACATTACTCTTTTGGCATCAACTTATAGAGAAAGGGAAAATTCTAACAAATGAACATATAATTTATAATTATAATCTAAATAAAGACAATTGGTTGTTTTTACAAAATCTAAGGCATTTTCTTATAAATAAAGTAGAACAAATGCAACCATCAGTTAGACATGAAGCTCCAAAACTCATTGAATACCTTATTCTTATCACAAAACAGCCTTATCAGGGTACAGGTTATTTGTCTAATATTTATAAAATTGTTAAAAAAACAAAAAACTATCATGAAAAATCATACTGGGATTATTATACTTTAATAAACAACCATCCTCCAGTTGAAGAAGAAAAAAGTAATATTCTAAAATCTTCCAAATTTTCTACATTATCAAATACTGGCAATTATTCACTTGGAGATATCTACATAGAAGTTTCTATACACCACATAGGTTAGCCAAAATGTATTCTATTGAAGATCAATGTTGGAGATGCCATACCAAGATAAAAGCAGAGTGGCAGCATGTTTTTTATGAATGTATATGTCTCAATATGTACTGGAAATCCATTAACTATTTTTTCAGACTGTTTATAATGATAATTTTCAATTAATAAAGTCTTTAATTTTATTCAACTCTCCTATTCCAAACTGTGTACCAAAAAAAGACACTAAAATCCTATGGTCACTATTGGCAATTTCACATAAAATCATAACTATACATTGGAAAAATTAGGCTTCTCCTACATTCAAGGAACTTGAGAATTTAACAACAACAGTTGCTCACATGGAAATATTAACAGTGAAGAACAGAACTAAAAGATCTACTTCTTACTATTACTCTTGGATGAAAGTACTGGAAATACTCAAAAAGATCGAAGAAGATATATCATCTTATGTTTCTAACTTTATATAATATAGAATTTCAATATTATTTGCATAGACACCAATGTAAATAGCTATATAATGGTTTGAAGTTAGTAATGTTTTAGAATTGTAAATATGTTATTTATCTTTATTTCATGTAATGTTTAAGACATTTTATTTGAAATAATAAAAAAATATTTAGTAAAAAAAAAAAAAGATAAAATCCTTCCATAAAACCTTAGAAAATATTTACTAAATAAGTGTTAAAACTCTTTTTTATATTAAAATGAAGTTATTTCTATGAATAAAATACCATTTAGGTGTGTAAACAATTAAAAAAAAAAATAAAAACAATGTATATACAATTATATGACTAGAACAACTCAATAGCACCATCGTGTGACAAACTAAAGAATACACATGTTCCTTTTGAAACTTTCTGATAAAAGTTTCCGATAAAAGTTAGTAAATCTTATTAAACTGATTTAATATTCATAAACTATTCTAATGTACATACCATTTCCTATATTTATATATATATATATATACAAATATATATATATATATATATATATATATATATATATATATATATACACAAAAATATACATATCAAACTTAATGTATAATAAAAATATGAAAATATAAACCTTTTATAATCTAAATTTTATTAACAGTTGTTTTAAGAAAAAATCAAGCCTTCAATACTTTGCGACCATACAGGGCACTGCTAAATGCCACTGCATGAAGTGCAGCTACATACAAATGTAAGACTTAAATGCAGGCCAAAATAAATGCTTTTAACTCATTCACTGCAATGGAGCAAAGGAAGTTTGCACTGTAACTTCCAATGGGCGGATCCTAAGCCTTTTGATAGACTCAAATTATGGCCAACAACTGTTCATATCTCTAGAACCATAGAGGTTATGAAAGAAGTATAAATGGCAAACTCTTCAGCACAAGCTATTTTTGTAGTGGTAGTATTTTTTAGATGCTAGGCCTTAAACCAAATTTTATAAAAGTCACAGTAAACACAATAACTATTATGTTTTTAATACTTTGTAAACAACTTACAATATCTTAGCAAACACTTAAGTTATACACATACTATCAGAAGCATTTTATTCATCCAGCTGAGTTTTCATATGATGCTAAGGAGTTCTGTCAGCGTTACTTGGTTGTTGAGAGATTTAAAAAATGTGAAAATTATATTTACATAAATTAATATCATAAAAACAGCAGTTAATTAAGCAATAACCCACATTTGGGTGTGGGTAATGCTGGATTTACCCATGATTGGTGTGGTTTGGTCATGAGAGTGAAGCCCAAATGACCAAACAAAGACAACCGTGTGTAAATCCAGCATTGCCCACACCTAGAATTGGGTTATCGCTATTATACAAACATAAAATAAAATAAGTAAAACAAATAAATGGTATAATAATGGCTAGGACTTTATGCTCTCCTGGCCATTAGCCTATTAGTGCCCTAGCCCTCTGAAACATTGGACAGGTCAATGCTGTTGTCATTCACATGTGCTATGTTGATTTGGGGATATACTGTAGCCCTATAATAGTGTATTCCAGTTTGTGATTTCAGCTACTGTACTGATGTCTGCTGCTGCCATTTGGTTATATGTTCCTTCCATAACAGCTGTAGTAATGTGCCTCCTAAGGACTGTTGACATTGGATGATGATATTGTTGCCTTACTAAGGCAAGTGTTGTTTTAGTGGAGTATACCAACATTTTACACATTTCTCATTCAACCATTACAGTGGCAGCTGCATTGCATTACAGGTGTGCATTTATATGACTGGCTTCTGGAGCTGTTATCTGACATACATCAATATGACATCAAAAAATACAACCAGCAGCAGACCAAGTAGGAATATCCAAAAAACGACAGCAGGAATCAGATCCACATTTAAAATTTATTAAACTGACTTAGCGCCTCGGCCACATTAGCCTTCAAAGAGTACAAAATTACAAAAAACACATCCCCCTATATATGCACCACCAGCAATCAATTAAGAAGACAATCAAACAATTAAGAAAACACCTTAATAAAATTTAAAGCAAACTCTTCCAATATACTTCTCTATTCAACCCTCTTGGTGTTAAAAGTGTCGAACTTCAGTATAAAAACAGTTTCTTTATACACTAAAACATTCTTAATTAATCTTTCGTCCCCCTTCCTAATAAACACTGCTTCCAAAATTGTAGCTTGTAATAAACTAATGACATTATGATGTTTTTCCAAAAAATGAAATGCTATAGGACTTTCCAGTCTCTGTTTCTTAATATCTCTTATGCGTTCCTGTAACCTAATTCTAAATTTTCTCTTGGTTTCACCAATATAGAAAAGGTTGCAGGGACATTTCAAACAGTATACTACACCTGCTGTATCACAAGAAAAATGATTATGTGGTATAAGTATTTTCCCATTAATCCTAGGAAAACTCAATGTTATATGACAACATATGTTAACAGTTATTAAAAGGTGTCTTGCCCAGACGTACTAAAAAGCTGGAGGGGCTTGCTACAGGCAAAATAAAATAAGCTTTAACTAATTTATCCCCTAAATTCTGTCTTCTCTTATAGGCAACATAGGGTGTATTACAAATAATCCTATGCAGGCGTCCATCTCTATGTAAAAAATTTTAATAATGTTTTACTAATTCCCAAACTTTTGTGCTTAAAATATTATATGTGGTCACAAAAAACATTTTTTCACCCTCAGCAGAGTAATTCTTATTACTAGAATGAACATATCCTTTACTATTATTACATCTCGGGAGGTTGGACTGTATTCATTTATTAATAAACTCCTTGATTAAGTCCTCACTATAACCTCTATGTAAAAACATAGACAAAGTTTGACAAATTTGCTTTTGCAAATCCAATTTATTATTACAAAGCCTGGGTAATCTAATCATCTCCCCATAAGGTAAAGATTGGATGGTATGAACCGGATGGCAACTAGTACCAAATAAATATTGGTTGCCATCGTCAAATTTATGATGAACTGTAGTTTCAATGGAGCCATCTCTCATTCCAGATAAATGTACATCCAAAAAAATTCACCTCTGTGCCACATTGTAAACCATCAAATTTAATATTGTACATATTATTAATATTATTAATATGATATCATACTGAATGCTTGGGAACATACCCCTTGGTTCATCCACATGTTGTAATGCTGTTATATACACAAACATATAATGTGTAGAGGTTCACTTGCATTGTATGCATTGTTGTGCTGCTAATCAGAAGGATTTTACAGGTGCTGTCCAGCAGCACTATGTGACCATCAGCATGTGTGTCATTTTCTGTTCTGTATGAACTACATCCACCTCAGTTTTAATGCATAAATATATGGTGTCAGGCCGCAAACACATACATTTCCACTGATAGACATATAGACATATGACGTAATGTCATGAAATACAGTTGTTGCCAAATTGGAGCATGTCCATCAATTCTGAGTTGGACATGGCTTTTTAAGTCAGGCAGAGATCACCTCTGAGTAAGCGATATGCCACTGAGTACAGCGGGAGTTTTTCATTCGGGCTGCACAGGACATATGTTTGAGGCCAGTAATCCTCTTGGTGAGGTACTTTCGTGGTCTCTCCAGCTGTTGGAAGTGTCTTGTGCAGTACATCCCAAATGGGGCATTGTACTCTATGATGGGTCTGATGAGTGACGAGTAGAGGGGCACTATGACCTCTTTATTTCTAGATGCAAACCCTTTAGTAATTAGATGGGCCACATAGAAGGATTTCCTAACTACGATGGCAATATTATTGTCAAAGGAGAGATTACTATCTACCTGGGTCCCCAGATCTCTTATTACCTCTTCTGTATTAAGGGGGCTGCCACCTATGTGGTAATTCATGGGTGTTTTGTTTTTCCCAAATGGGATGACTATGCATGTTTTGACATTTAGCTTGAGGCCATGATTTTGACACCAGGTAACTGTCTCAGTAAGGCCCTTTTGGAGGATGTCTGTGTCAGCCGGAGAGTCAATTATGGCTCCCAGTTTGCAGTCATCGGTGAACTTGGTTAGCCAGAGTCCTCCTATGTTTGCCTGAACTTCTGAGAAGTATATGCCAAACAGTAGGGGTCCCAGGACCGAGCCTTGAAAGACACTACTTGTGACTGGTTTAGAGTCAGACCTGGAGCCTGCTATTCTAACCTTGTGAGTTATGTCTGTAAGCCAGTTGGCAACCCATCTCGTGACATAGGTGTTTATCTTCAGGCTGGTGAGGTTTTCTGTAATACCCGAGTGGGGAATGGTGTCAAAAGCCTTGGTGAGGTCAAGGTAGGCTGTGTGAACAACCTTTCCCTCGTCTATGGTCTTGGTGACTGTCTCAAAGAAGTCAACCAAGTTTAGTAGGCATGATCTGCCCTTAACAAAGCCAAACTGGGTTGGGTCAAGTGTTTGGAGGTTCCCAATGTCTTTGTTAATGAGTTCCATGATAATGTGCTCCATAGCCATTCAGACCAGGCTAGTCAGGCTTATGGAGTGATAGTTACCAGGGTCAGTTGTGGCCCCTCCTTTGTGGAGTGGAATAACCATTGCTGTGTGCCATTCTGTGGGCACATAGCCTGTGGAGAGGGTGAGATTGAACAGCATGTTTAGATGGGGGGGGGGGGTTAGTTCATTCTGTAGTTCATGCAAGATGCAGCCTGGGACACCATCTGGCCCCAGTGATGCTGTGTTTTTTTGGCTTTTGAAAGGGCTGTTTTCACCTGTGTGTCTGTGATTTCTGGGACACTACACTCTTCCGGTATTGTTGTGGGCCCTTTTGGGGGGGTGAGAGGGAGTGAAGTTTGCACTGAATCTATCTGCCAGGATGTTGGCAATATCAGTAGGTTCAGTATATTTTGTGCTATTTTGTACATCTGTGAGTTGCCACATAGATTCTTAGCATAGCTAAAGAAGGCTCTGTGGTTATCTTTTGAATCCTTGGCTATTTTTCATTCAAAGTTAGCCTTACATGATTTTATGAGGGACCTTAGTTTCTTACTGATACTGATCAGGGAGGTCTTTCCTTCTTGTGAGTTGCTTTTTTTCTGAACTAGTTTCCTCCTTCTATTGTATAGCCTGTTTATGGCAGGGGTCCACCAGACTGGTTTCCTTCTCTTAGAGGATTGAATCTTGGTTTTGCTAGGGATGGCACGATCCATGTTTCCTTGTAGGTGCTCATAGAGTGCATTTGTAAAGGTTTCTGCATCTTGGGCAGCATTATCCTTTAGCATGTGGACTGTGAAACTTACTGCCTCTGTCTTAAGTAAGGTGAAGTTTGCCTTAGAAAAGTTTCTTACTGTAGTTTCCTTAGTTGGGGGTGGTGGTGGGGTGTGGACATCCAGAGTGATTAGTTTATGGTCTGATCAAACTAGTGACAGGTTGACCTCCAGTGTGGAATACCTGTTGCCCATGTTGGTGAAGACCAGGTCCAATATGTTTTCACCTCTGGTAGGGGAGTTTACCAGCTGATCCAGGGCATTTGAGTTGATGAATTCCAGGATGTGCTGGGCCTGGGAGTTTGTACTCGAGTAGATTTCCCAGTTAATGGTAGGGTAATTAAAATTGCCCAATATCAGGGTGTTCAGTAGGACCTTCATGTTTTCCAGTGTCTCCAGAAAGGTGCAGTGATGATCCTGGGTCATGGAGGGTGATTTGTAGCAGGCCACAATTTGCATTGCAGATTTTCCCAATGTTAGTTGCACATGGATGATCTCAGAGGTATCATGCTGCGCCACTAACCTGGAGGTGTAGGCATCCTTGATGAATATGGATACACCCCCTCCTTTTGTGTTTCGGTCTGTGTTCTGTGGCCAAAATGTGTGGTATGAGTTGTAGCCCGGTAGTGCTGGGGTGCTCTCTGGAGCCTTGAACCAGGTTTCAGTTATTGCACAGATGTTGACGTTCTCCATAATGAGGAGTGCTTCGAGTGCATGCATTTTGAGATTTAAACTCCTGGTATTGAGTAGCATCACCGTCAGTTTTTTGTTAATTTTGCTGTTTACGGAGGTGGGCTTGACTTTTGAGCCTTGCCTAAAAAAGGCACTATGGGGGCAGCAAGAGCCTTGGCCAGTATTCCAAAGCCTAGGCGGTGACAGGTACAAGCCATTTCTTGTGAAGCAACGCAGCTTGTCATATCATTGTCATATCCCTCAGAAAATATATGTTTCAACAAACCCTGTTACACCAACAACTGTGTCAGTTTATAGCAGCAATATTTCATATATGCCTCTGTTTGTGGGCCTCTGTCCCTCAAGTATGTCAGGCTTTGTTCAGATGTCATGCAGTAAGATGGTGATAAGTGGGGTATATAATTCTTTAGTGGATTCATTCCTGATACCATCCTAGTGATGTATGAGACTGCCAGACATGTAATGTGTAAGAGGCCTGATATATGATGATAAACTATGGACATTTTGTAGGACTCTGACCAGTTTACATATCTGTGTATGTATGCCAATTGTTGACAGACTGTCAGGATTGTGTAACAGTGTAGTGTGTCAGTTTTATCTGGCCTGCGTTGGGAAGGTGTTACATGTATGTCTTAGGTCTGCTTTTCTTTCTTCCTGTGAATGCTGCTCCAGTCTGTGGTGGTGTATCAACTGCATATGTTTATAGGGGCAGACTGAGACATGTCCCACACCACGGTCAGCCAAAATACTGCAGTCTGACTTGGTCTGGGTCTATAACAACGGATCAAATACACTAAATATCGAACAGCCGGAAAACTGAAAATGGTGGTGATAGAAACTCATTTTATGAGATGACAGTACAGAGAAAATCAGGAAATTTGCCCTTTCCATACTGTAGTGTGATCTCGGTGTTAGTATATATATGTAGCAGGGGGTGTGGGGGCACAGCCCCCCACAAAATGAGTTTCTATCACTTGCATTTTCGATTTTCTGGCCATTCGATGTTTAGTGTATTCTATCCCTTGTCATAGATCCACTTGGGCCAATATGTGTAGGGGTAGGGTGTGAGTGGCAAACATGTTGGGATATTTGTGTTCAGAAAGTCATTATACTGTACTGTTCATTTGTTTTCACAGTAAGTCACTGTAACTGTGTTGGAATTGGTTGTGGATATGCATTTTCACAATGGTGTCTGTTTTATAGTGCTGTTACATCCTTATAGTGCCTGGTATATTTGCAAATAAAAGTGTAATTCCCCATACTGGATTTTGATTACTGTTGTGTCAGTCTGACTATACTTTGGACAGTGCTTGGTGACATGTTTAGGAGCTGGGTGTTTTTTCCATAATGTGATGTTATGTCCATATATTAGTAGGATGTACTGTTGCCTGGCCCCCATAAGTGTTGTGTATTTATGACACATCAGTGGGATGATGTGTGGATTTCATTCGCTAACTACTGTAAAGCAATTTATTGTTGGACTTGTGCTATTTCAGTAACTATATGTTAGGACATACATGAGGGTGTTACTGCAGCAACTGTGTCAGCTTATATACTGCAGTATTTCAGATATGTCCCTATTTTCATGGATTTCTTCCCCTCACTTTGTCAGGCTTGGTCTAGATTCATTGCAGTAAGGGGTTCTGAGGCTACCTCTTGACTGGCCAGATTAATTTCAGACTGTCAAGGTTTATTGGTCATATTTGTGGCATGTTCCACAGATTCATTATTTTATTTCTCTGTTCAGTCACTGTGATGAACGGAGGGTGTCTGACAGTAAATGGTGACATAACATTTCATTTTGAGTAGTGAAATCCTTTGAACATGCATGCTGAAACAAACCCTGTCACACTGGCAACATTCTACATTTATAAGTGCAATGATTAAAATGATTCCCTAGTTTTCAGCCATTGTCCCCCCATTTCGACAGCCTTTGGCCAGATGTGTTGCAGTATGAGTTGCACAGGTATGGTTCTGAGGTAGGAGTCCTGTAAATGTTATGAGCATATATATATATATATATATATATATATATATATATATATATATATATATATATATATATATATATATATATATATATATATATATATATATATATATATATATATACATATATATATATATATATATATATATATATATATATATATATATATATATATATATATATACATATATATATATATACATATATATATATATATATATATATATATATACATACATACATACACACACACACACACACACACACACACACACACACACACACACACACACACACACACACACACACAAACCAGCACATAAACACACACACATACACCTGCCTAACTACACAAAAACAAACAAAACAACACACACAAGTACAACATAACACACAAACACACCTACCCTACCTATAAGCAGGGGGGCAAGCCACCCTGCACCTCCCCATGTGGGGGATTGCGTCCCCCACCCCCCTACTTATATATACTAACTCAAAGGTCACACTAAACACACAAAAAATACCACTACACACACTCACACACACTAAAATACCTACCCAATACCCTTACACAAACAGCACTTACCTGAAACCCCAGAAAAATCCACAAACCGCACTGCAAGTCACGACACCACGATAGCGGATTCGACATTTCCGCATTCGACATAGTGCAGTTTTGTGTAACTGCACTTTCGACTATTCAGTCTCAAAGTACTGAAATTTGACATTTCAGTACTTCGAGATTGTCTAGTGTATATATATATATTTTTTCTATATTGCTACATTTATATATGTTGTTATTTTACTTTTTTATGTCATATATCATTATATATATATAGATATGGATATATTTTTGTATGTATATCTATTTATATTATTGATATATTCTCTCTCTCTCTCTCTCTCTCTCTATATATATATATATATATATATATATATATGCATATTTGTATATATAAAAAAAACTGAATTTTACTGTTCAGAATGTTTCTGTACTGTTGAATGACTGTACTGCAGAATATATGTGATAAACACCATTGAATTCCCATCCCCAGATGGCCTAGTAGTATGTGTCTAATTATAGTATAAAGGGTCCTGGGTTCAAGCTCTGGTAGCACCAGTTATTTTATTGCTAGGCAGAACACACTGTGGATGACACAGAGTGACTAAAGCAGTTATAAGCAGTTTTAAGTGGGTCTAAGAGAAGCTAAGTGACACTTACGTCCTTTTGGCTTCGTTTATTTCTGCTTACGTCCACTTAAACCCATGCTACTTTTAAAAAAGAAAAGAAAATAAGGGGATAGGAAAGTGGTGAAATGGGGGCAAGCAGGGGGATAAACAAGATGAAAGGTAGCTAGGGATGTACAGGACAGGTGTAGGAAAGGACCATAGCTCTGCATTTCCTTGGCAGCAACAGCTGATATCAAGGTGGGCAATTTGGAATTTAGAGCCTCACACCCCACAGGGAGGGGTGTGGGTGACATGCAATAATGATAATTAGTGGGGTAGATTGAGTAATGGGACCATGTCTCTGGGCGAAATCCAAAGCTATGTATGGGAAGTAATTTTTGTGGGGGCAGATGGCCCTTTTTTTTTTTCTAAGGTGAGAGTGGGATGTTGAGGAAGGAGTGCAGGTAAGTGTGGGGAGGAAAGTTTGGTAGGAGAGGTTATGTTTGCAGACAGACAAGACACACAAGACAGCAGACAGGGGCAGTGTGTGACACATGGGGAGGAGACACCTTGGATGGCGAGGGTGTTTGGGAATCAGATGCCCATGAGCATCCTTGATGGTAGTAGTGGGACTGATGTCCCCACCTGGTGGCAGTCACCACTACCCCTTCATGGCCCTAAAGGTGGCTGTGCTGGGGGCTGAGCTGGAGGGGCCAGCTGCCCCTCAAGCTGCACCAGTCTGCCTTCCAACTGGCGCAGTCAGTCTTCCAGCTTCTACTGGAGGACACTGCGCACCATGCCACGGACCTCACGCCACGTGACGAGATCCTCACTGCGCCCGTGTGCGAGGGGGGCTGGACCCCATCCCCTGCAGCAGTTCCATGTGAGGGTGGTGCAGGACCAGCAGATGCGGGAGGTCCAGGTTGGGTCCCAGATGTGCTGGGATCTGGTGCCTCAGCCACAACAATGGTTATTCAACAAGGTGTGTTAGTATGCACACATATTTCAATATAATAACAAAAATGGAACAAAGATCCCAAGAGTAGGTTTTTGGAAAAAACATACCGTATTACATGATTTCCAATTGCTGGAGCAGATGAGTGGTGGGGGAAGAGAAAATAATTCCATTAACAACTGCATTCACTGATACTTCTGAATATGCTACTGTACTTTACAGTTCTACCCTCGCTTAACCTCTACCTGGGTCATGGAGCTACTAAAGCACATACAGACCTATACATATGTGGACATGGACTACTATGGGGCAAGGTATGACAACTCTAACTACATGGGTATAGGGGACTCATAACTGTCATACATACTGGTACAAGTAGCAATGTGTTCCCTGTCCTGCTGTACAGTAAATGTGCTTTTGGCATACTTGTACTGTGGCGTTATCTACATGCAGGTTTTTTGGCAACAGGGAAAACTATCAGTGACAGTATGACACTTGAGAGGCTTGTATTGGACAGACTGCATAGTGTAGATGGCTAGCCTGCTTCTATTTGCAGGACTAGGGCTGCTCAATAGAACATTTCTATACATTTCATAGATATAACCATCATACTGCTTCTGCAAATATTTATTTACCTTTTGACCCTGAGGGGAAAATATCTGTTCACAGTAGATGAGTGTTTCTACAAATATTCAAGTTTACAGCTGTAGAACTAAGAAGACATGTTAGTACCAGTTGCAGGATTCAAACCATGGCATGTGTGTGCAAAAGGGAACAACAGACCTAGAACCTTATCGGACTGAGCTATTGGAAAGTGGTGTGTGTTACTTCAGTTATTTCTTTCTCTAGTACATACTTTTCTACACACTCTACTTTTGCACTCTGCACCTGTTAGTGTCTCACATTTTGCTGTACATTCAGGACTACATACAGCTGAAATGCAAAGGTTAACACAAGGCAATGGCAGGAGCACAGTACAACACATTAGTGAAGAAAATATTTACTTTTGCATTTTGTAAGTTATTTCAGATCCACATTCTAAACTGTGCAGACAAACAGTGCTACATCACTTCACCTCAGTTACTGCAAGCTGCAGCAACTACACAATTGTACTTTTCAGATACAACACAAATGAAAGACAACAGTTTGTGTTTGTCAGCTTTATTATTTTTCAGATAAGTCAACAGTTTGTATAACTCAGAAATCCATAGTAAGTATTACTGCGTAGGTTCATAGGTTCATAGGCTGGTACTAGGCTATCAACCCTAGGGCCTATACAAGCCTAGCCATAACAATTCCCTAGCTATTTCTTCCCAGACTATTTACTTCCCTGGACCCCTGTCTAGCAGGGCGACTGATGTGATCCCCGGGGTGAATTTACTTTCTCCCATCCAATCGTCAAGGTTCCTTTTGAAGAGGGCCAAGGAGACACTCTGCTTGACATGCATGGGCAGTCTATTCCAGAGTCTGAGGAGTCTCTGGGTCAGGAACCTATCCCTCCAGCATGTTTTTATTGTAGTGACAAGGTTTAGATCCCTGGAGCATGTGGCTCTGAGGGATTGGGATTTCTTTAAGTGTAGCATGTCCAACAGCTCTGGGTTTGACACGGCTTTGCATGTTAAGCAGAGATCGCCTTTGTGTAGATGATATGCGACAGAGTATAGCTGGAGTTTTTTAAGGTGGTCAGCATAGGGCATCTGCTTTAGGCCTGTCATTCTTTTAGTGAGGTATTTCTGCAGCCTTTTCAGTTATTGCAGATGTCTTGAGAGGTACATACCAAATGGGGCATTGTATTCTATAATGGGTCTAATGAGGGATGAGTACAGTGGGACAATGATCTTCATTTTTCTGGATGAAAATCCCTTAGTGATGAGGTGTGCCTCACAGAAGGATTTCCTGACTGTTGTGGCGATGTGGTTATTGAAGGTGAGACCACTGTCCACCTGTGTCCCTAAGTCTCTTATCACACTTTCAGCATTTAGTGTACTGCCATCTATGTGATAATTCACGAGTACATGTTTTTTCCCAGAGGTACCCATGGCTCTGGCACCAAGCATCTGTTTCTGTAAGGCCCTTTTGTAGAGTATCCACATCATTTGGTGATTCAATAATGGCTCCCAGTTTGCAGTCATCTGCAAACTTTGTTAGCCAGAGTCCGTTAGTGTTATCCTGTGTTAGCCTGTACATCAGAGAAGTAGATGCCAAACAAGAGTGGTCCCAGGACTGAACACTGATCTGCACAGAGGATTGCTTTTCATTTATAACTGTTACAGTAGCCCTGACACAGCAGTTTCTTAGCAGGTACTTTCAGACAACCTAATACATATTCCACTGTTTCTCTCCTCAATTGTACCTTGTTTGCTACAAAACTCTGTATTGCACAGCAGCCGAGACTACTCAGTTCTAACACTGGCAGCCTGAGACATGCATTTATTCAGTACAGTTAGAACACAATTATATATACAAACAGTACTAGCTTTACTATTTCTGGTTTATTACAGCAGATATTACGAATATTTCTGTACTCACCAAAGTCTTGGTGCAGTCGGACCGCTGCGCTGTGCATGGGCATCAATATTTGCAGCCCTCTCAGTGGCAGTTGTATGGGGAAAGAACACTCATTAAGCACACCTGTACAGTAAAATATACAATTTTTAAATAATTATTCACAAATACACAGAGTGGATACTTACAAACTTCTGGGACCTTCTGGGTTCATGCTTCTTGAATCCACTGGGCCAAAAGCTCACCCCTCCTATGCTTCAGGTCATCATAGTGATGCTGCACCTGCTCACCAGTTCGAGGAATGTCAGTGGCACTGGTGAGATCATGTGACAGATGGTCCCAGTCCTCCGCTTTGTACTGGGAGTCCTGGTACTGGCCCTGTAGCAGTCTAGCTTCATGGTCTTTAACAAGGAGTGACCAAACATGACCCTGGACTCCTGGATGCCCGAGCATTGTGTCTGAAACCGAACTTCTTCTCCTACGCCTGACATAGTTGCTGCCTGCACTGATCAGGCTCAAAGAGATATCATAGGTTCATAGGTTGGTACTGGGCTATCGGCCCTAGGGCCTATGCAAGCCTAGCCATAACAATTCCCTGGATATTTCTTCCCACAATATTTACTTCTCCAGGCCCCTGTCTAGCAGGGCGACTGACATGATCCCCGGGGTGAATATAGGTTCATAGGTTGGTACTAGGCTATCAGTCTCTGTATACCCACCTGTGTATTTTAAATAAGGCCATTTTCCGGCACTTTTCCGTCATGGGCCGATTTTAAAAATGCTGAGCTATGCTTAGCTCCATACAATCCCGCTTAGCAATGCTTAAACCAGTTGAGCGCAGCTTATAGTTGCTAAGGATTGCTTAAATTTTCATGTTTAAGCAATCCTTAGCAAGTTTCAGCAGAGCTGCAGCAGGTTTAGCTGGCCACAAACAATTATTAAAAAAAAAAAAAAAAAAAAAAAACAATTTATTTAAATTTCCATAAGTTAGTGCATGACATCACAATGGCATTTTGGCTGCCCTACACTACCATACATGATGCATATGTATTAAAATATCATTACAGATCAGAAAAATGTATGTACAACTGCCTCCACACATAACACGTACTGGCAAGTGCTGGGATTTGAATGATGCATCGCTTGCAAGTTAAACCAGAGCTCTAACCACTACACTACATCAGCAACAAAGATTTCTGCTTCACATTTGTATTTAACTCTGAAAACGAATTTAAGCTGTGCTGAGCAAAGCGCCGTGGGGCACAAACCTGCTGAGCTTTGCTTAAACTTTTTTTTTGTTTGTTAAAATAAAAAAATTAAAAATATTAAATGATAAAATATATTTATCAAGAGGTTGCACACATGTGGGGCAGGGATCTGGCAATTCTGGAGAATGTCATGTACTGTGCGGGCAACTTTATGTGTTCCTGTATTTATATTTACTCATTTATTTTTTGGGGGTATTTTAGTGTTACCTGACACTGAAATGCTCTTTTTTACATTTCAGTATCTGTGGACACTGAAATAATGCATGATATTAGAGCCAAGCTCTAATATTATGCCACTTCCTGGTTTGAAGTGCCGTACAGCACTTTCTGAGTGCAGGGGGTGTGTTTAAGTGTCTGTGCAATACATATACACGCCCGCCTGCGCTCGTACACTGATTGTGTCCATGTAAGAATACAGCAGTGCTCCCTCATTAATATGTAGGGTGCACTGCTGCTCTACACCTACACAGAACAGAATGTGCAAGAATAGTCCTATTCTTTCAAGGACTGTTCCTGAATCTCTGGGTGGGTCATTTATTTGTGCTTGCTTCATAGGTTCATAGGTGAATACTAGGCCAACTGCCCTAAAGGGCCATTTTTTTTAAGACGAGCCAATAACCCCGGGTCAGAATCAAAGCCTGTACCTTGTGTATGTGAGGAGAAAATATTAACGATTTTGCAAAATCCACCTATTTCCAGACTCTAGACCTATACCTGAATCTAGAAATTGTGCACTTGGACCTACAACCATGTGAATCCAGACTAGGAAGCCTATCCTGGGAACATGTGTGATCTTTCTAGTCTGCATGAGCATTACATAATTAATTGACATGAAGTATGATCACAGTTAAGGCCAGCCCTCACTTCTTTTTTGTAGAAATGCAGGGCTTCTGTTGGTATGGTAAACATCCATATATGACTTTTCTAATAAATCTGCAAAAGGGTAGATATTATAGTTTCATCTGAGCACCATTTGCTCAAGCATGCCTGCCAAATAATTGTACTGTGTCCTTGTTTAAAAAAAAATCTGGATATTAAGTCTTCTAGCAGCGACAGGTTTTGGCCACATTCATTACGTTCTTTTGCATAGTTGCCATGGGGGTTGGTAGTAACAGGAGTGTATTGTGCAGATCAGCTGTTTCAAATTATGTTCTTCATACTAGCAGTGATCCCGCTTGGTAAGCACATTCTACAATAGCATACACATTTGTGGGGCAGACAGTTATCATTAAAGGATTTTTCTACAAATAATATGGTGTCCCAGACCTTGACTCCTTCAAGCAATAAAGTCACCCTCACACTGCCTCTTTATGGAACAGTTTTATAGTCAACCTTTGCTTGTTTTTTAAACTAACCAAATCCTACAGAAGCAAACTTGAATGATTTTTGTCTTGCAGATGACCTAGTTTTATTTCAGCCATTTTTTGGTGCTCTTTCAAAGTATGCACTTGTGCTCTGGCTTCATCCATTTAGATGTGTAGCCCAGTAACTTCCACTGATATCATTATATGTTTCCAATATATTTTATTTATTTACATTCATCGATGAGTAATTCTCAGCTGTTAAGTCCCATTTTCACTCACAAGAAGATAATTCTATAAGATAAAAAGCAGAATAAAAATATATAGCACATTATATCAGACTTGTGTCTGAAAAGGAAGTAATTAAATTAACAAAGAGAACAGCAAAACAGTCAATTACTTGCCATGAGATATACATTTACGTGTAGGATTAATTTATACAAGATTACTTAAAAAAGTTATAAGAAATGCATCGCAGCCATTCTTTGCCAACAGTGAGGATAACAAAGATGAAGACAAAGGGGGCTGTAATAAGGTGATGAAGGGAAGTGATAGAATAGTTGATGCAGGTATGAGCATGGAAGAGTAGAGTAAAAGGAGAACATTATTAAACTAAGGGGTAAAATAAATTGAATATAATAGATAAACACCAATGCAATAGAAAAAGTAGAGCTTAAGTGATGCTGTTATTTATGGGATCATAGGTTCATAGGTTCTAGCTAAGCTTATATCCAGTGAGGCCATCAAGAAGCTTAGCCACATCACCTAATACTGCTGGGTGATAAACAATGTCCCCATTTAAGCAGACTTCCTCCATCTATCCATATAAAATATATCTGCTCAAATATCTAGTGATCTAGGCTGTTTTAGTGTTTTATGAAGTACTCTGCTGATAGGTAATGACAGGTAATAGTTACTTATATGCCATACCATTTGGTGTTGTTTATTTAGTAGTACTGGTTTAGATCTCTAGAGTGGGTGTTTACTTTACCACTAGCTCTGTTTAGGTGAAGGGATTCAATAACGGCTTGCTAAGTCATGCCATAAAAGGCTAAACAAAGTTACCATTCAGGAGTTTAAGTGACATTGAGTAGAGTGACACGGCTTTTAGACTTTTATAATATCCAAGGAAATTAGGACTTCAGTTGTTCTGGATGAGGAAACATCACAGTCTCTCAAACTAGTTTGGGTACTTAGTAAAGTTCATGCCAAAAAAATATGCCTGATATTCGAATGAGTGCAATAACAGATGAATAAAGTGGGATTATAACTTTATTGGACCTAGAGGGGATACCATAAAGGAGAAGTCGTGCAGGACAAAACAATTTTCTAATAGCCAAAGAGATGCTGTGGTCAAAGGAGAGCCTGTTATTAATATGTGAACCAATTTACAGGGACTGTGTCAATTTTTAGTGCCTTGTTTTCTGTATGGTAGTGATGCTACATTTACCAAATGAAGCTATGCTGCATTTGTTTTCTGTAGTCTTTGTTGGAAAATCTGAGTATCAGAATTGGAATTTATAACCATCCGTGATCTGCAATCATCAATAAATGTGGTTAGCCATAGATCCTTGATACTGGATTTTATCTCAGATAGATATGCACCAAGAGGGGGACCCAAAACAGAGCCCAGTGATATACCACAGGTGACATTTTCTTACTGTCTGAAGCACATATGACTTTGATGGCACAAGTTCTGTCAGACAGTTAATTACTTGTACAGTAAATTATGCATAGGCTAATGTTCAGCTGGGAAAGGTAGTCAACAGTCTTAGTAGGAGGAATAGTGTCAAAGGCCTTGGCAAGGTTCAGCTAAGATGAGTGGACAGTATACTCCTTAATCATTGTTGAAGTAACCCTATTCCAAAGCCTGCAAGGGTTGACAGGCATGGTCTGCCTTTTGGAAAGCCAAACTGGCGTGTATCCAGGGATATAAGATCACTTTAATCACTGTTTAATTATTAGTGACGCTATAATACATTCTATACCTTTCTAATAATATTAGTGAAACTAATAGGTCTAAGTCCCATTGTCAGTAGAGGAACCACTTATATTTAAGGGAAATAAAGCTACCATTCTCCATATCTCATGGACAAACCCAGTAGAAACACTCAGTTTGAAGAGTTTATGGATGGCATTTTGCTAGGCAGGACTTGTTTCACTCCACACATTCAGGGATATTGACAGGATATAGGGAGGTACTATTTTTAGTTTTTGAAAGTGCCAAAAAGCAACTGCCTCTAAGAGTATCTCTTGGCAACCACTTCTTGATTCCTGACCTCTGAGTATAGGTGCTAAAGAGAAGTCTTTAGGGAGCTACATGAATGACAGAATTGGTCAAGAAAGTGTTTGTGAAACCTGAAAATGGAGATAGCAGCTGTTAACCTGCAAATGAGAGATTAATGAATGTGGATATATGAATGCACTGTTTGTTTTTCCAGCCATTTTTATGGAAAAATAAAATGTTTAACTGGTATGAAGGAATACTGAAAACATTTTAACTGGAAAGATTGCATTGAACTGATCTTTTTCTTTGTATATTACTATAAAAAGAATTGTGTGATTGCGAATGTTGAAACGACTAGCAGGGCATCCATAACTGTGCCTCTTTTTCTGTAAGCAAGCATTTTTTTGATTATCCTGGTAAACAAAACTCAACTTAAAACTAAACAGTTGGTTCTTGAGACTGTCTTCATTTATAGGCACATAGGTTAGTGCTAGGATATCTGCCTCTGTATGCTGTTTTAAATCTAGACAAATTTCCCATACCAGATGTAAGAATCAAGCGTTATACCCTGAGTTTATAAGGTAAGCACCTTAACCATTATGACAATCCTCAACCCCAAGTTAGATTTTCAGTATAACTTTATCAGGATTCACTTTATAATCTAAAATTAGTGAAATATCGAATTTCAGTATTTTGTGGCGAGAAAGCTGAAATCTCACAAACCCGAAAAACCAAAACCGCAAAACTCAAAACCGTGAACATAACCAAACAGTACACCATACATGCAAACACAAATACACCTACCTCCCGACATTACAAAAAAGCAAAACCACACACACAAATACAACAAAACAAACACACACACACACACACACACACACACACACACACACACACACACACACACACACACACACACACACACACTTCCTATGAGCATGGCTATATCCCCCCATCCCCCTACTTATATATACTAACTCTGAGGTCGCAGTACACACCAAAAGACAGAAAACCCACCACCGCACATTCTACACCTCCCTTGCACAAACACACATCACATACATATAAACGCCACCACTCACAACACTGACACACTCACACTCTTACCTATCTACCCTAACCCACAACCAACTCCCCAACACACTGACAAACACACAAAATCTTCCCAAAACCCATAAAAAAATAACACTTACCTAACGCACCATCAGTACTGCGGGTTCGACATTTCTGGGTTTGCAATTTTCATCTATCGACATTATGGTGGTTCGACTTTATAGTCTTGAGATACTGAAATTCATTTCAGTAATTCCAAATTATAATGTGAATCCCTTTATCACTATCTGCAAAAAGGAAATTGAAATAATCACAAATATAAATAAACTGATTCTGACTTATATCTGTGATTGCAAAATAAAAAAAAGTTCTGAAACCCACCCAACTGCAAAATCCAGAACATGGCATAACTACTACCTACCCCCTATTTTTACATGGGATGCTTATCCCACAACCCTCTACAAGGGGCTATAACCCCATACTCCCTAACATAAATATACTTACTCCATGGTTGGGCAAACAAAGCCAAAAGGAAATCACCACTTATTATACCATAGATGACAATCCTTCATTTAATCATAGCATCATATGATGAACTTACTAACACCCTGTGCAGGAAAGTCTGCATGCAATAAATTGCATGAGCGATAAACTGAAATTCACAGAAACACACACACACACACACACACACACACACACACACACACACACACACACACACACACACACACACACACAAAAACACCCAAGATGCATGGGTCTCTGGATGTGTGCGCACAAGTATACAAAACATACACTGACTTTTTTTGAACAGCAAACCCCAAAACAACCAGTTCTGCAAGTGAGATTTCATTGTAATTTTTGATAGTAATTATCAGTATTGATGCTTGTCATACACTCAAATAGCATTTTGCATTTATTACATGACCAAATTCCATTGCATCAATCACAGTTCCTTCATTCATTTAAACTGTCACTGACTCAGAATTTATTTATATTTATATTCATTCTTATGTAATATTGTTATCCTTCACATAGCCAATAAATAAAAAAAATGATATAGGACTAATGTGTCAGTAACTTAAAAAATATTTATTGTACAACTAGACCTTCTCCGATCCACTATCAGCTAAACTGATTAGATAACTTTCTTCTTGCAGCCTCAGAAACCAAAAACACTCTGCCCTCCCCATTCAATCCCCCCAAGACTAAACTCCACTGCACAGATCCCATTGCATCTGTATAATAGGTCCACAATGTTAAGCAAGTACTCCATCACAAATAAAAGGCACTTTATATTACCAAAAAATTAGGCCTCAGCTTAAGGCCCACCTCCTCTAGTCAGCCAAATATTGCTTCTCATTAAATTGTAAAACCTAACCTGACTTACATCTCTCTCTCTCTCTCTCTCTCTCTCTCTCTCTCTCTCTCTCTCTCTCTCTCTCTCTCTCTCTCTCTCTCTCTCTCTTTCTCATTCTCTTACTAAGAGCACTCTTACTCTCCCACACAAGGCAGTTTCTAATGCACCAATCTTCAATTCTACCCAGGGTTGCCAGATTTCCAAATGGCCAGGTATGGACAAAGTGAAGACTAAAGAAAAAAAAAAAAAAAAAGGTCTTTCACAGCAAGTGAAGACTTAAAAAAAAAGGTCTTAACTCTGATGTTCCGCATTAAACAAAAGTAGCTCTGTGTTTATTTTATTTTGGATTGGCCTGGGCCAATCAAAAATAAATAAACATGGAGCTACCTCTGTTTAATGCGAAACATCACAGTTCCACATTAAACAGAAGTAGCTCTGTTTTGCGATTTTTTGATTGGCCCATATATGGGCCAATCAAAAATTGTTAAACACAGAGCTACTTCTGTTTAATGCAGAACTGCGATGTTACGCATTAAATAGAAGAAGATCCATGTTTAGCGATTTTTGATTGGCCCATATGCCGGTATACGGGCCAATCAAAAAAAAAACAAAGTGGAGGCAGCCCGGGAATTAAACCGGCAGTGCGGGACTCGGGATCAGGTAGCTGAACTCGGAACAGTACTGCCCAAATAATGACGTCTGGCAACCCTGCTTCTACCTCACATAATCTTTTGCTTGATATAACTTTTTCCACCTACTAACAACTTCTGTGTAACATTCTTCACTCATTACAGTTAAGATAACAGAAAGTTGTAATTACGACACAGACACCTCACTTTCTGCATGCAATGTGTCTTGAATTTTGTAGAAAAAGTATATTATAATTACAGATACTATTTACATTATCATTCACTCATGATGGTATTTTACAGATGTGAATTTTTATTATACATTTGCTGTCTCTCACCAAATGCATTTTTAATTTTCTTTCTATTCCCGAGTTGAGACTGAAATTGTTCACTTGTGACCAGTGTTCTACCCTGGCAAATACATTTTAAATAAATAAGTAGTCCAGAATGTTCAATCCCCAGTTATTCTTAAATTTTGAATAATGAAAACATTAACATTTGAAGTCCTGCAATAAAAGATTTTCTTTATGTTCATATATATATTTCACTCAATATGTTATTCACACTTACTGTAAAGTTTGGAAACCTATAATCCTCCATAGGACTGCTGTCTAAAGACCTTATCCACTAGGCGTATATAAAAACAATGTAAATAAATGCATGCATGCTTCCCTCTATTGGTCAAAATCAAATATGCAGGCAAACTGAACATATAACTACTTTTTGAATGTCTATCAATGTAGCTATATAACTATAAACCAGAAGGAAAATTCCTTGTCTATTTTTTAATTTAGAAAGTCTTACTAAATGTAATTTATGCATACATTAAATATGCATATGTGTGTGTGTGTGTGTGTGTGTGTGTGTGTGTGTGTGTGTGTGTGTGTATATATATATATATATATATATCTATATATACACACACACATAAATATATATATCACATGCATACATATAAAATACAACTCAGATGAAGGATCAGAAAAGTTGACTCAGACCAATGTCAGCATGACGTTTAAGTGAACAAACCTAAGTAAATTGACTCATAATACTATCTAATCAAAAAGATTATACTAAATGGGATCAGGCAGCTAGGCAGCAAGACTTTTCCCTGTAGTCCATTTGGATGGCCCACATGGCTAAATGACATTCGGCTGAAGAGAAATGTGGCTGTTGTGAATTCCCTTTGGGCAAACAGAAGAATGTGGCGCTGTGCCCACAACTTCAATAACCAAATGCACTGGGATAATGTCCAGGGCCCACAAGACAACATGAGACAGCAGGCAGTATGGCAGGCATCAGCAGCAGGCTGGCCAATGGGCATGTCAGTGGTAGTAAAAATGAAGTGCATGTTGGGTATTGCTTTTATAATTGGTGTGTGTAGACCACTACACCCTTCAGTGTCTAGGGACCATTACCTAAAATGCATACTGGAGCCTAAATGTGACTACAGGAGTATGCAATATTTTCTCCATGCCATAGCACACTTAATACATATTGTAGTTGCATAAGCATGTACTGTACACTGAGCACATCACTCATTACTCCTTTCTGCCCCCATGTACTTGGTTATTAACACTATGGGCACAGCAGTGTGTACCTTTCTTTGCCCACAGGGAATTCACAACAGTCATATTTCTTTGGAGCTGCTTCAGCCATATGTCCACAGCCAAATGTACCACAGGGAATCTCTTGCTGCCTAGGTACCTGAACCCATACTAAATGTACAGCAGCTTTGAATTATTTAAAAATAATCTAAGTAACATTACCCAGTACTTAAGTCAAGAATATTAAATAAACATGACTGAAAAAATACATGTTATGTTAAAGAAAATGGCTAAGTGCTGCTATTAAAATGTGTATTTATACATTTCCATCTAATGCAAATAAAAAAGAAAAAGCCATATGCTGCATATCTAAGGCAATGTCCTTATACAAAACAACAAAATCATGTAAACATGTGTACAGTACTCCCACCACCCAAAATCTTTTTGATGCCTACAACACTTCACGCCATTTATTCTTATGGAGACCACCAGTCATTAATTTATCCATCTTTGCACCAGTGAATAATATGCATTTGGATGTTTCTGCATATGTCTAACTAAAGAACTACATAGTTTACAACTGATGTCAGTAATATTTATAGAAATCCTCTGCTCCCAGGGTCTAGAGGTCTGTCCAATATAGAACTGCAACAACAAACCACTATGTTTAGCACCCATTCTGTACTGCAAGCAAGTACATGTTTAATTTTACATGGCCTTGAAGTGTTCACTGATGTAAAATATTCTGTCTTACAGACATTTGTACACTGTGAATATTTTTACAAGCAAAATGTCCTGCTGATTTATTGTCCATATATATTTTTCACATGTAGAGATCTTTAATTCCAATTTAAAGTTTAGCCACTCACCGCCTAACCTTACTCATCTTTGATAACCCTAACCTAGTCCTGCTACTACTCCTGACCCCATCCCAAAGCATTCACTTTCCAAAATACCTTTCCCTAACAGAACGACTAAATGCAAAGTACAGTTTTGTACCTACTATAAATGTAGATGTTCGAGTGCTAATACAGCTGCAGTCATAACAGATGGGTTCTCCTGCCATCAGGCGGGTCCTCGGTCAGCCGAATTCCGGCGTCGGTTGTCATCATTTCTTCCCTGACGTCAATGCGACAGGGGTATAAAAGAACCAGCCGACGCCGTTTTCTTCAGTTTTTCTTGCCCCAGATGTCAGGTGCCCCCAGAAAGAAGGCAATACATAAAATTATGTAATAATGCAATGCAATATAATCAAAGACCAGTAATTGCAAGCAAATACACCATAAAAGAAGACCCCTAGAGGGGAAGGAGGGAGGGAAACCTGGACTGCAGCTGTATTAGCACTCGAACATCTACATTTATGGTGGGTACAAAACTGTACTATGTTCATCGTGCATACAGCTGCAGTCATAACAGATGGGTAGAATCCCAAAGCTAAGAAAGGGGTGGTAGGCACTAGGTGGAGCTAGGAGGAGCCAAAATGCCCTGCAAGACTGCAGTGGCAAATCCTGCTCTAGATTTGGAGTATAATGATAGGTTGTAGTGCTTAGAGAATGTATGCACAGAACTCCAAGTGGCTGCTTCTAAAATATCCTTGGTAGGAACTCCTCTGAGGAAGGCTGCAGAGGTGGCTGTGGCCCTGGTAGAATGAGTTCTAATGCCTGTAGGTACAGTTTTGCCATGAAAGGAATAGCAAAAGCGTATGCAATGGGCTATCCATTTTGAGATTGTCTGTTTGGATATTGGCTTTCCTTGAACTCCTACTGCATAGGCCACAAAAAGCTGTTCTGATTTTCTGAAAGGTTTTGTTCTGTCCAAATAATAATGCAGTTGTCTGTGGATGTCCAAGGAATGCGGTAATCTCTCCCCTTTGTTTTGAGGATTAGGATAAAAAGTAGGTAAATGTATGGCCTGATTTAAAGCTACCCTGGATACCACTTTAGGCATAAAGGACGGGTTGGTACGTAATGAAACTCTGTCCTGATGGAAGATGATAAAAGGCTGGACAGCCATAAGAGCCTGTAGTTCTGAAACTCTACAAGCTGAAGTGATAGCCAGAAGGAAAGCTGTTTTCCAGGATAAGTATTGTAAATCTGATGAGGCAGCTGGCTCAAAAGGAGGCAAAGTCAGTTTTTCCAGAATGAAATTAAGATCCCAAGCAGGTATTGGTTGTTTTATTGGAGGTCTTAAATTCTTAGCCCCTCTGAGGAACTGTCTTAATAGAGGGTTTGAGAATAAAGGTGGATCAGTGTTGTATTCTGCAGAAATGGCTGAGGCATGGATTTTGATGGAGGAGAACGAAAGTCCACTGCTTAGCAGTTCAGCCAAATATTGTAGTATTTGAGGTAAATTCAGTTTTCCAGGGCACTGGCCCTTTATCTCATTCCAAACACAAAAATGTTTCCATTTTGCAGAGTAAGCTTTTCTAGTTGATGGCCTTCTGGCCTCCAAAATGACATCCTGTACCTCCTTGGAGAGCAGGGCCTGCTGCGATGCTAAGGAATCTTCCATGTGGCTAGATTGAGAGTTTTCAGCTGACTGTGAAGAGTTTTGAAGCTGTGCTGAGTCAGAAGAAGAGGCATTAGAGGCAGGGTCCATGGTGGGGAATGCATCAGGCTCCTCAGGAGTGGGTACCAGTGTTGCCTTGGCCAGTCCGGAACAATGAGGATCATCTTTGGTCTGTGTGCTCTGGTCTTCAATAGGACTTTGGGCAGCAGAGGAAGAGGTGGGAAGGCATAAACTGTCATTGATGTCCAACTGAAAGAGAGAGCGTCCACTCTCCAGGCCTTTGGATGGAAAATCCTTGAGCAGAATTTTGTCAATTGATGGTTTTTGTGGGAGGCAAAGAGATCTATGTCTAGCCTTCCCCATTCTTGGATTACTTCTGTAAAAACTTTTGGATGCAACTTCCATTCGTGTGGATCTGTCATATTCCTGCTTAGGTTGTCTGCCAGTGTGTTTTCCTCGCCTGGCAAGTACTGTGCTTGTAGTTCCATTTGTAAGTCCATGGCCATGTTCCAAAGTGACATGGCCAGTCTGCATAGGGGATAAGAATGTGTTCCTCCCTGCTTGTTTATGTACCACATAACTGTGGTGTTGTCTGTTCTTATCAATAGCTGACCTGGTTGTAGAAGGTCCTTGAAAGCTGTAATAGTATTTATCACTGCTAGCATTTCTTTTTGATTGATGTGAAGCTGCTTTTCTTTTTGGGTCCATTTGCCCTGAATGCACCGGTCTGTCATGTGCGCCCCCCAGGCGTAGTCCGAGGCGTCTGTTGTGATGACTTGATTTGCTTGAGGCTTGCTGAATGGAAGACCTGTGTTTGCTTGGCATGATTGAGCCCACCACAGAAATTCCTTTTTCAGACATGGAATTAGTGGTATTATTGTTTCCAAACTGTGGCTGTGTTGAGACCATATGTTTTTTAGGTACCATTGTAGTTTTCTCATATGCAGCTTTGCACATGGGATTAGTAAGATGCAAGATGCCATGAATCCCAGAGCCTGCAGGATTTTCCTTGCAGTCAGCCTGGTGCAATTTGCCAGTGTTCTGAAATATTGAATTAGTTGCCCCCTGCTTCTCTGGTGTGAGGTAGGCCATCTGGGTGTTTGTGTCCAAATTGGCACCCAGGAAAATTATCTTCCGAGAGGGTATTAGTCTTGATTTCTCTTTGTTGACTGTGTATCCTAGAAAGTTTAATAACATTATTACATAAGCCAGATGTTTCGGAAGAATGTGCTTGCTGTCCGCTTGGATCAGGCAGTCGTCCAAATAAGGGTATATTTGTATCCCTTGAAGTCTGCAGTAGGCAATTACTGATGCCAGGCATTTTCGTGAATACTCTGGGCGCAGTAGATAAACCAAAGGGCGATGCAGAGAATTGATAATGGGTTGAACCTGCAAGAAATCTGAGGTATCTTCTGCAATTTTGTCTGATTGGGACATGCAGGTATGCCTCCTTGAGGTCCAATGTTACCAGCCAAGACTCCTTGCCCAGCATGGGAAGAAGTTGCTGTAGAGTGAGCATCTTGAATTTTGGTACGGGTAGGAATGTGTTTAGGATGGAAAGATCCAAAATAGGTCTCCAATCTTTTCCCTTCCTTGGCACCAGAAATAGCCTGGAATAAAAACCTTGACCTTGTTTGTGTGTAGGTACCTCTTGAATAGCTTTCATGTTTATAAGATCTGAAATTTGCTTTTTTGCCTCTTCCCTTTGATTGTGTGGCAGGTTTGGCATGCCTTTCATTTTTGGAAGGGTATGAAAATGGAATTTGTAGCCTTTGTTTATAATGTTCAGGATCCATTTGTCCTTTGTGACAATATGCCAATTTTTTGAGAATAGTGCCAGCTTTCCTCCTAAGGGGGCTGCCATTTGAGACCTGGTTGGCATGCAAAGGGGAAAGTCATTGGTTTTGCTTTCTGAAAGATTGTGAGTTGTCCTCACCACCTCTTTGTGTAGGAGCTTGCCATTGTCTGCCTCTGTACGAGCCTTGTGTTTGTCCTCTGCCCCTCAGGCACCTGTATCTGCCTCTTTGGGGTCTGTCTGTGGCAGGAAAGGACCAGTTTTTGGAAGGCCAATTTCTACTAAAACGTGGGGGTTGAACCTGCAGAAATTCTTTCACAGTTTGCATTGATTTAGCCTTTTCCTCCATTTTCCGTAATACTTCCTCAGCATTTGCCCCAAATAATACATCCTTTTGAAGAGGGGCGTCTAGTAATTTAGCTTTGACATGATCAAGCAAGGCTTGTTCCTTGAGCCAGGCATGCCTACGTATGACTGAACCTGTAACAGCAGCTCTACATGAGGCCTCTAGAGCAACAAAACCACATTGTAAGGTATGTTTACCCACTTGTTCTGCACTATGCATCAAATCCTGCAACTCCTTCATGTCTGGTTGTTCAGGTTGTGACATTTTACTTTTCAATTGAGATAACAGAAACTGTTGGTATTTTAGCATATGAAACTGACAGTTTAAGGCCCTCATGGATAAGGTAGCCGAGGTATATACCTTTTTTCCCCACCTTTCTAAGGATCTGGAATCTCTCTCGGAAGGCAATGGGTTTTTGGCAATGGAGGCCTTAACTCCCTTGGGCCCTGTGAGATGGTTTCTAGGTCAGCAGCATGGCTTTTGTATAGAAATTGGTGTGAGTCAGGAACCCTGTAGTACCTGTCAGGCTTAACTGGAGCTGGAGTAAACATCATCTAGGATGTCCAGGACAGGAGGTATAGCCAGAGGCCTGTGCTGGGGTAACAAAAGAAATTCCCTGAGCCTTTTCTTGGAATCTGAATAATCCTGGCCTTCCCAGTGGAAGTGTTCCCTTAAGGTATGCAGAGTTTCACCAAATGAGTAATCCTCAGGGGGGGATACAGAAGGAATAGATTCCTCTGCATCAGAGTCTTCAAAAGGGGAGTAAGACTGTTCCTGATAATCAGAGTGCTCTGAAATAATGGAGCCCTGATCAGAGGAGGGGGAATCTTCCTCCACTCTGGGTCTTTTGTCCGGAGGTGGCTGAGAACCTCTGATTAGAGTAATTAAATCCTCAGCCATTTTAAGCATCTGTTTCTTAGGCATGGGGCCTGGAGAGGGGCCCTGTGTAGCTGGTCTCTTAGGGTGCATGGTAGCTTTAGACTTGGTGAAAGCCTTGATGGAGAAAGAAGAGGAAGGTCTGAAGACAACCTGAGTGGAGGTGGACCTGTCCACATTCTGTGTTTCAACGCCAAGCGTGGCTTCGGTATCTGTAGTCAGGGTGTGGGCCGAGGAGCTTGCGACCTCGGGTACAGGAGACACCGCCAAAGATGTGTCGTCGGTAATCAGGGGCTGCGTAGGCGCCTCGCTGAGAACCGGACCACGTGTAGTCGGCTTTGGCGTGGTGGCGGTAGAGGCCGTGGGCCTCGAGTGTCGGTCCTTGTCTTTGCGTTTTTTAGACAAAACCGGAGTCGGAGTATCCGACGACATAGTAAAGTTAAATGCTTTCCCAAAATAATGCTGGGCGAACTCCGCCAGATGCTTAATAGTGCGTTTGTTGAATGTAGCACAAAAGCGACAGACCGAGACGTCGTGGTCTGGGCCTAAACAAGGTATACAGAGGGAATGGAAATCCTTATGCGGTATTTGCTTCCCACAAGAAATACAATTATTAACTTTGTCTGACATCGGTCTGAGGCAAGAAAAAGTTTCCCCAATGGGGTACTTAGCTTTTAAGAAGACTTCGGTTCCAAATTTTTCGTAATCTCAGGAGCTGGCCGACCGGCACTTGCGAACTGCTTCTGCTTCAGGCACCGTGCGGCAAGAAAGACTGAAGAAAATGGCATTGGCTGGTTCTTTTATACCCCTGTCGCACTGACGTAAGGCAAGAAGCGACGACAACCAACGCTGGACCTAGACTTTGGAATTCGGCCGACCGAGGACCCGCCTGACGGCAGGAGAACCCATCTGTTATGACTGCAGCTGTATGCATGATGAACATCAGGTAAAGATACATACCACTCCACATAACCATGGATAGTATTGCCTAACTTAAACCTAACTCTAAAGAAGAAATGCACATACACACACACACACACACACACACACACACACACACACACACACACACACACACACACACACACACACACCAGATCTATATACATACCTATTCCATACATTATTCACTAACCAGCAAATTCCCATTTACCTCCACAAGCACATACCTCAAACAATGGAAAACCATTTAACCATCTGACATGTGACATCTCCTGACAACGACATAAGAAATGTTTGACTAGAAAGTCCAGCATTACATTTTATCAACAACATTAGCATTCATAAAAGTATAATGTAACCAAGTAAATTCATATACAAAAATAATTCTAATTTTGAAGTATGAGGGCTGTCAAATAACTTTGGTATATGTTGAACTTCTAACATTTACCTACTGACCATTGTAACATACTTCATCTCACTTTTTATTGAAAAATACAATACAAAAAGAGAAGAACAAACTATGAAAACAGAAAAAAATATTTCCACCTCACCCCACCCATAATTATATTCATGGTCACACCAATAGGGAAAAAAACAAAAAACAATCCACTGACACACAAAATACTATACACAGCAGTAAAACTCACAGTGATATTGCATTTTTTAAAAGAAACTCTCCAGTAAAACAACCAGTGATGACTCAAGGGACAGCCCTCCTAGCAAGCAAAAATGCATCAGCCTGCAATCAGATATCCATACTGACTATATTTAAAACTATTTATAAAACTATCTCATTAATCTGATCAACTCCAGAAACAGATTTTACTTTCCTTTCTAATTATATCAAAATGGGCTTCATGAGACAGTCTGCTGCATACATAACAGGGTGATTTATGAATTTGGGATAAAATATAAAACTTCTGTACTTTCATAGGTGCGTGAAGCTGTTGAAGACTGGGGGTGGTGGAGGGCAAGAGGGACGCATACATACATACACACACACACACACACACACACACACACACACACACACACATATATATATATATATATATATATATATATATATATATATATATATATATATATATAGATATATATCTATATTGGGTTCCTATTAGATCAGCGAACACTTAAAAAGCGAACACTGATTGATCGAACTTAGGTTAACGAATGTTTAAAATGTCAAAGCAACAGAAACCTGAATTTTTTCCTAGAGAAAAAATTTGGTTGTCTGTCTCTGTTGCTTCGGTATTTTTAGTGCTGTGGTGGAATGTTATGGGTCAGATTCAGGTAAGTGTGCGATTGTGTGGATGTGAGTGTTAGGGTGGGTTAGGTGAGTTAGGTTAGGGTGCGGGTTAGGTATGTGTGCGATTGTGTGGACGTGAGGGTTAGGGTGGGTTTAGGTGAGTTAGGTTTAGGGAGCGAGTGAGGTGAATGTGCGATAGTGATGGACCTTAGGGTTAGGGTTGGGTTAAAGTAAGTGGATAGTTAGCGGTGTGTGGATAGTTTAGTGTAGGGTTAGGTGTTAAATTTTAGGTGTACTTATGTGGATTTCTGATTGTTTGGTGTGATTCTGTTGTGTGTATGTGTTTTTGATCAGCAATTTTTTCCCTAGGAAAAAAATCGCTGATCTGACAGTTCGAGATTGTAAGCTTTCACTTACATAAAGTCGATGAAGCAGCGTTTGGTTTTTTAAGTGTTCACTGATTTAATATAGACCCTATATATTTATATATATTTTATATATAATATATATATATATATATATATATATATATATATATAGATAGATACATATACATATATATATAGATAGATACATATATGGGTCACTGTTAGAATTTCGTAATATACCGTGTGTTGGCAGACACAATTTAGCGAAAGTGCAATTTATCGAAAATGCACTTTCGCTAAATGGGGAGTGGGAAATGAAAGAAGGCATGCGGTTTGGATTTCTGATTGTTTGGTGTGATTCTGTTGTGTGTATGTGTTTTTGATCAGCAATTTTTTCCCTAGGAAAAAAATCGCTGATCTGACAGTTCGAGATTGTAAGCTTTCACTTACATAAAGTCGATGAAGCAGCGTTTGGTTTTTTAAGCGTTCACTGATTTAATATAGACCCTATATATTTATATATATTTTATATATAATATATATATATATATATATATATATATATATATATATATATATATATATATAGATAGATACATATATGGGTCACTGTTAGAATTTCGTAATATACCGTGTGTTGGCAGACACAATTTAGCGAAAGTGCAATTTATCGAAAATGCACTTTCGCTAAATGGGGAGTGGGAAATGAAAGAAGGCATGCGGTTTGCATGCACTGTTAGTTGTTACATAGTTGAGTGAAGAATGTTACACAGAAGGTGGTGTTGATTACAACTAATGAAGCTATTGCTGACCTCGTGTTACAGTGGGGATAAGGGAATATTCGCTTTTCCTCACTGTAGTGCAATCTCAAAGTGAGAATAATAAAGTAGGGGGGTGCAGGGGGGCTTGCCAGAGAACCTTGCCAGAGAACCTGTTGCTGTGAGGAAACAACGTTAACTACTGCACCACTGTGCTGCTTCTACCAGAAGTTTCCAACTTGGATGGATTGAATTCTTTGGAAATAAGTTCACTAACCCTGAAACCCTGGAATGTTCAACAAAATACAGACAAAAGTGCACAACACAGAAAAACTTTGCATAACTACTAAATTATTATAATACACTACTCTGTTCTCTCATTGCAGTATTACGGAATGGCCCCCAAACCAAGAATTGGCAAGCTGCAATTAATATCCAAAGTTATAGGATCAAGGGTTCACAGATTTATAGGAGGTTACTATGCTAATGGCCATAGGACCTTTACCAGTTATATATGTTATATCCATGTTCCCACAGGTCATTTTCCTTTTCCCTAGACTTCTGAGAAATAGATTCCAAATAGTAAAGGGTCCAGCATAAATCTATAAACCCATGTAGTAGTACCATAAACACTCAAGAAATAACTAATAAATGAATCCTATATTATGCTGTGGGGCTAAATCCCCCCAATGACTGCTTCAATACTTTCCTATGTATGCACAACCACCAAAATGAAACAGTTCCCCTAATGGCCACCCCCTCAATAATTTGCCCATGTATGCACAACAAGCAAATCACATCGAAATGAATCATTTCCCCAAGGTTCCCTTAAGCAGTTTGTCCATGTATGCAAAAACACCAAAATTAAACATCTTCCCGAATGTCCTGTTCAATAGCCTGTCCATGTATACAGGTAAGGAGCAAATGACATCAAAATTAATCATTTCCCCAAGTTTCCCTTAAGCAGTTTGTCCATGTATGCAAGGATCAGCTCTGAGCCCTTTCTTATTTGCAATGGTGATGGACAGGTTGAAAGACGAGATCAGACAGGTGTCCCCATGGACTATGATGTTTGCAGATGACATTGTGATCTGTAGTGAGAGTAGGGAACAGGTGGAGGAGACCCTGGAGAGGTAGAGATATGCTCTAGAGAGATGAGGAATGAAGGTCAGCAGGACTAAGAATATATGTGTGTGAATGAGAGGAAAGATAGTGGACTGGTGAGGATGTAGGGAGTAGACGTGGTGAAGGTGGATGAGTTTAAATACCTGGGATCAACAGTTCAGAGTAATGGTGAGTGTGGAAGAGAGGTGAAGAAGAGAGTACAGGCAGGATGGAGTGGGTGGAGAAGAGTGTCAGGAGTGATTTGTGACAGACCAGTACCAGTAAGAGTGAAAGGGAAGGTCTACAAGAGGGTAGTGAGACCAGCTATGTTATATGGGTTGGAGACAGTGGCATTGACAAAAAGGCAGGAGTCAGAGCTTGACGTGGCAGAGTTGAAGATGTTAAGATTTGCACTGGGTGTGACAAGGATAGATAGGTTTAGGAATAAGTATATTAGAGGGTCAGCCCAGGTTGGAAGGTTTGGAGACAAAGCCAGAGAGGCAGGATTACGTTGGTTTGGACATGTGCTGAGGAGGGATGCAGAGTATATTCGGAAAATATGCTAAGGATGAAGCTGCCAGGTAACAGAAAAAGAGGAAGGCCTAAGATAAGGTTTATGGATGTGGTGAGAGAGGACATGCAGGTGGTTGGTGTGACAGAGCAAGATGCAGAGGACAGGAAGAAATGAAAACAGTTGAACTGCTGTGGCGACCCCTAATGGGAGCAGCCGAAAGAAGAAGGAGAAGTTTGTCCATGTATGCACAAGCACAAAGATAAAACATTTTCCTGAACGACAACTTCAGCAGTCTGTTTGTATGCATAGTAAGCACAAAATTACGAAATGAAAGTCAAGCGCAAGAGAACACAATAACTAGGTTTCTCTTAACTTACAGTACTGATAATCACCAAGTCCAGAAAGTGATAATCCAATTCTGGCCTATTTTAACACAAGATCCACAGTTAAAGGATATAGTCGGAGATAGACCAGAATTCAGTTATAAGAATAAAAAGAATATAAAAAGACTACTGTGTACCAATTATCATAATAGAATTTTAATAAAAGGGCAAAAAGGCACCCTTATGTGTGGTAATTGCAACATTTGTTCCCTTATTGATAGAAGCAATCAGTTTGAACATCCAACAACTAAGAGAAAATACATCTTTGATGTTAAGGCAACTTGTACAACCAACAATGTTATTTATCTGGCTACCTGTAAATTTTGTCCATCATTCTATGTGGGAAAAACCAACCAGATGTTCAAAAAATGAATACAAAGACATCAAAGCAACATCATCAATAAAGACATACATAATGCCCTGGCTGTTCACATAGATACAAATAGAGGACACTCATTCTCATTATAGTTATAAGTTATAGAAACCATTTATATTGGTCCAAGGAAAGGTGATATTGAGAATATGACCTAACTAAGAGAAACCAAATGGATAATTAACCTAAGAGCTGACCAGCCTCCAGGTTTGAATAGTGTTATACCCCTCAAACCAGCATACCTCTCAACCTGTAAACATCAAAAATCTGGACAAAGGCCCATGAAAAATAGGTACAAATCTGTACACTCATTAACATAAATTTGCATACATTATTATGTAACCACACCCACTCCAATGGAATTGTGAGATCCCAACTTTCAAATGCAAACTGAAGCATACACAACCAAAATATGGCCCCATAGTTCCCCACAGCCATTCCAATAGGTTCATAGGTTCATACTAGGCTATCTGCCCTGAGGCAATTATAAGCCTAGCCTGATTCTGTATGGCTTACGCCACCCCTTGATTTGAGTATACTGTGCCCTTTTTAAGGTTTAGTTTACTGTGCCTCTGTCTAATAGTGACACGGGAGTAATCCCTGGGACAAACCTATGATCCCCCATACACCTATCGAGATTCTTCTTGAAGAGTTTCAGTGAGGTGCTCTGCCTCACATGAACTGGAATTCTATTCCAGAGCGAAGGGAGCCTCTGGGTTATGAACCTGTCCCTTCAGCAAGTTTTATTTATTTCTGTGCTGAGGTTCAAGTCCCTCGAGCGTGTGGCTCTAAGGGATTTAAATTTACTGAGATGGAGCATGTCCATTAATTCTGGATTTGACATAGCTTTGTATGTCAGGCATAGATCGCCTCGAAGTAGGCGGTATGCAACTGAGTAGAGCTGGAGTTTTTTTAACCGAGCAGCATATGGCATCTGTTTGAGACCCTTGATCCTCCTGGTGAGATACTTTTGGGGTCTTTCTAATTGCTGCAGGTATCGGGTAAGGTACATCCCAAAAGGGGCATTGTATTCTATGATGGGCCTGATGAGGGATGAATAAAGGGGCATGATTACCTCTCTTGATCTAGATGTGAAACCCTTCGTGATGAGGTGGGCTATGTAGAAGGTCTTTCTAACCACTTTGGCAATGTGGTTTTCAAAGGAGAGATTGCTATCAACTTGGGTCCCCAGGTCCCTAATAACTTTCTCTGCACTTAATGGGTTTCCGCCTATGTGGTAATTTGTGGGCACATTGTTTTTGCCAAAGGGTATGACTATACATTTTTTTGGCATTTATCTTTAAACCATGGCGCTGGCACCAGTTATCTGTCTCTGTGAGATCTTTTTGAAGGATGTTTGTGTCAGCTGGAGAGTTGATTATGGCGCCCAGTTTGCAGTCGTCTGCGAACTTGGTGAGCCATAGTCCTCCCACTTTTGCCTGTACCTCGGAAAAGTATATACCGAACAAGAGTGGTCCCAGGACAGAACCCTGTGGGACGCCACTTGTGACCGGTTTCGAGTCTGACATGGCTCCAGCAACTCTCACTCTGTGGGTTCTGTCTTTGAGCCAGTTTGCGACCCATCTTGTGACGTAGGGGTTTATATTTAAACTGGATATCTTATCTATGATGCCCGAGTGGGGTATTGTGTCAAATGCCTTTGCAAGGTCCAGATAGGCTGTGTGGACTACCTTCCCTTCGTTTATGGCTTTGGTGACTGTTTTGAAGAAGTCAACCAGGTTCAAAAGGCAGGATCTGCCCTTGACAAAGCCAATGTCCCATTACTAAGCTATTTTGCCCCATTTACCATAAACACTGTAATGTGCATACTGCTTTACTTCTACAATGATTATTTGGATTTAATTTAAAACTTTTGTTTTACATTTTATAGCACAAACACTAATAGAATCTACTAAACAAAGCAATACAGTCTCACAATGAAAATAGACTTAGCATTAAAACTCCTCTGCCCTTGAAACTCACATTCATTGAAACAGCATTTGAAACACACATTCAAGGAAAATGCATCTGGTAACCTCACCCACCCCTATGGAATGGAAAAGAGAAAAAAATAATAATATTCATGCTGCAAGCAATAACAATTTGTATAGAACAAAATGAGCTTTGGTTTCAAAGACTGATTCTTCTGTTTTATGAGAACACGAGTCGAGGGGCAATACAAAGTATTTTGTGTGCACAGCAATCCTGAAGAAAACTACTTACAAAATGCAGTGAGTCAGATCACACAGTTAAAAATGGATACAGTATTAGTCCAAGAAATATACATGCTTTCAAAAGTTTAATATTTTGAAACACATTTCCTGGGTTCTAACTAAGCTATTCTAATGAAGGTTATCTATGACCCATAAAAACACAGATGTGTTAAAACGTTCTTGTGCATTTAGAACAAACTCAGCCCCTCCAGGTATGCAGATTCCCTAGATCATGAGTGATTGCAATTAGCTCTGAATGGGAGAAAAATAAGTATCAGATCATCTCATACAACTGAAGTTTTAAAGTGGCCGCAGAATAAATTTGAATTATATATTGTTTTTTTTTTTTCCAAGAAATGCATAGTTGGTTATTGCAGGATTCAGCAAGTTCAGATATAAAATCCTCATGGATTTATCATGTATCATAAATCACATTGTGTATTTGCCAGTCAGTCAGCACTCCAGGATGCATAACACAAAATATAAAAGATTCTTAAGGTGAAATATTTTTTTGAAGAAAGAAAAATATATTCTAAAAGTATTTGAAAACTTTTCACAGCTTCCTGATACAAAAAAAACAAAGGCAAGTCACCTTTCACAGCATCATAATGCCAAGCATCATCATGTTTAGATCTATTTATAAAATAAAAATAGCAACTTTGTCATTTTAATTGTGCAATCCATCTGTTAAATAGTAACTGTCTAGGCCTAGGTGACACTCCACATCTAATATGCAACACAGTACTCCAATCTAAATTACAACCATTGTTCAACAGCACTCTAATGCTAAAAACATTTTTTAAAACCACTATCCACGCCCTTCATGAACAGTAAACTTCCATACATAAAATTTTCATTTTATGAAAATTAATCAACACCAAACAAACTGTTAGCTACTTGGAGCCTGTACTATGAAGAAACACAAAGAAGAGGTTTACAGGTGTATGTTAGGTTAATTCCCTCATACTCCAGGCATAGCAAACATTCTTTCTCACATAAGCAGAAAACGGCAATGGAAATCAACCGAGAAAGATTTGGACTTAAATTGTAAAAACATAACTTTAGTATTAACACACATTTAAAACTCATCTAATGGAATTCCTTAACAAGGAATGAAAGCGCTTAGCATGCGTTTTAATAATAAAGTTATGGAATTACAACAACATGTCCGAATCTTTCTCGGTTTCCAATGCCGCTTCTGTATGCAGAATCAAAACCATAAGGATAAGTTTCCCTTTTGCTCATCTTACCCTGGTAGTTACCAAAATGTGCCAGTTGCTGCCACTTCATAGAGGAAATAGTCCATTTACCAGAAAGAAGATGCTGCAGTAGCTTGTTCCATTCATTACACCTCAAATACCTGATGAAAAACATGCCAAAAAAATTCTGAAGTTAGCTTTTTATTAATGTTGAAGTCCAGTCTATCCTGATACCACTCGGTCCCAAATGAGGTGTCCGCAACCAATGGGTACTGAATGTGTCACTAACTACACCACAAATATTTACATTTTATCTCTTTTCCTGCTCTCACTAGCTGTGATGACCAGGATTCTCAGCCGATAAGAACTGCATGGAGCTATCGAGCTATATGCTCTCTGATTGACTTGGAACTTAACCACTGTAGAAAAAATGTCCCCAGAATCCAAAACCACAACAATTAAAAAATGAGCAAGGACTCCCAAAGCAACCAGACTATTCACGTTAATAAATGGCACACTTTATTAAAGTAAAATACATAAAAAACAGCAGATTGAGCACTTTCATCCCCTCGAAGTGGGGCTTCATCAGAATCTGGATGAAAGCACTCAGTCTGCTGTTTTTGTATGTGTTTTACTTTAATAAAGTGTGCCGTTTATTAACGTGAACAGTCCATCAACAGTCCGGTTGCTTTGGGAGTCCTTTCTTGTTTTTTACTTGACTTGGAACTTAAGCCTTTTAAAGGGAAAGAAACCTGCATTTGTGAGCCTGTCAGTACAATTTAGTTAGCAGGAACTGAACTGAGGACAAGTTTTATTGCACCACAGCTGTGTCAGTTTGTCAGCGAGTACCTACCATTGTATCTTACATAGCTTTTCTCTTCAGTTTTTAGGATGGTATTCCTTCTGTGTGGAGTCTGCATGTTTTCCCAATTCTGTGGGTTTTCTCTGGGTGCTCTCAGTTCCTCACACATTTAAATGACATGCAGTGGATGGCTTGGGCAATTGGCTGTATATTTGAATGCGGTATGCAAGAATAATAATGGCAAGGCTAGCCATCTGGTGGTGTGATGGTCACTAATCCGTCGATCTGGCTTCATGTGCAGAAATGGGAAAAAGGATGTTATGGATAAATGATTGGCTGTACATAACATGTAATCTAAAAATCATTATTTGCAACTTCAGCCCAGGATGCAGAGTAACACAGAAGTTAGAATAAATATTCTAATTCTAGTGTGTAGAAAAAATGAGTAGCAAATAAGTTTCGGAACAGACAGATATGAAAGACATGTGATAAGCAAGCACTTCACTTTTTCTGAGATTACTGGAAGTTGTGGATGACTGACTGGGAGATGAGATAGGACAGCAACATTATGAATATTACAGTGGAATGGGTTTGTAAGCAGAGAAAAAAAACACTACAATCTGTATTCCATGAACAGCATTGCATAAATATATGGTGAACCCATTGAGTAAAAATGGCAAACTGCAACAGCAACAATCCTGTGCGCAGAAAACAGCAATGGAAATCAACCGAGAAAGATTTGGATTTACATTGTAAAACCATAACTTTAGTATTAAAACACATTTAAAACTCATTTGACGAAATTCCTGAACAAGGAATGAAAGTGGTTAACATGTTATGTTTTAATAATACAGTCACTGAATTACAATAACAAGTCCGAATCTTTCTCAGTTTCCAATGCTGTTTTCTGTATGCAGAATCAAAACCATGCTTTGATGTCATCGCGATGACTCACACAGCCTCTTTGGTTGGCTGCCACAGTGCCATAATTCAGCATGGGTGAGCTGTAAGCAAACTTTTTTTTTAATCCCTCATGTGAATCGTCATGCTTGACAGGAAGATGGGAACTAACTCATGAAGCTAACATCAGCTGTAACTTAAAACTGTACACAAATAAAATCGGGATTTGAAGGGGCCACTCGGAAATTCATGGCACCTCATTTTTTTGTCCTCAAAACTGGTAAATTCCAAGTAATTCAGTACGGTTGAGAGGTATGCAAACCAGTCTTGAGAATGAGAAGACCGACTATAAAAATACAGCATAATTAAATCAATGGTATATATTATGAGCTGAGATTGATGTGGTTTTATTCACACATATTCATCATATGAGAAATTTTTCTCACAAAGGAGACCTATCATTGGTTGAACAAGTTCCACATTTATCATAGGATCCTTTGCAGTTTTATAAAGTAGGTAACACCTATTAGAGGTAGCGCCATCAAGAGGTCACTTTTTATTAGTAACGACTGGCAACTGTTGTACTTTGGCAATTTGGTTTGGGTTAATCATACTCAAATATTAACGTTTCAGGACTAACAAAGAACGAATTGTTACTGGTAGATTGACCATGTCTTTGTCTTTGCAATGACATTTGGCCCATCTTTGTGAAAATATTACATCAGACTATAAAAAAAGATCAAATGACTCATAATAAACTTTGTGTGAAATGATCTGTTCTTACAAAATATAGGAAACAGATGATATTCACATGAATTTTTAAAATCTTCACAGCAGTATGGGAAACTATTTAGGATATGCCAAATGAGACTGTAACACCCCTTTTATCATTGATTGCCTTTGGTTTGGCCCTGGAGCTAAACTAAGCAAATAGGATTGGTTATTCTTACAGCCTGGGAGCTCAGATTGGCAAACCATGTCTTGTAGGTTTCTTGTGGACCATCACACTCCAAGACATGAGTGGACCCGATTTTACATCTATATGTCTCATTATATATGATTTTCTTAGATAATATGTTATATAAAGTTATACTAAATCTTACACAGGAAGTTTTTCAGATCTCCTCAGAGTGGATCTTTGGATGGTGACACTTTGAATATTTAAGTTGTAGTAACATAGTCGTAATTATTTGTTGGATTAACAATGCGTCGAATGAGACTGCAATGCTCCTCTTACTTTTTGTCTTTGGTTGGCTAAGGAGTTAAATTAAGCAACTAGAATTGGTCGTTTTTACAGCTTGGGAGTTCTGAGCGACGAATCATGTCTCGTAACTCTCTTGTGGATTATTACACTTTAAGACATGAGTGATGACCCGACCTTGCATTTATGAGTCTTGTTATATATGAACCTTTTGATTAACATTTCATACAATATCAAACATTATACAGGTTTTTCCAGAGTGGATCCTTTGATTGATTAGATAAAGTTTCCATGAATGTATATCGATTAGCTAATTTCTAGCATGATTGGTGGTTCTCACGTTTTGAGAGCATGGATTGGCTGTCTGTGTTTGACAAGCCACCTCTTCCCCATTGAGATAAAAAGTGTCATGTTCTTGGATTTGACTACAGCAACTACGTTAGCTCTAACTTGCAAATGCTGCCTTATTAAGACACTCACACTGTGGGAACACCCTAAAAAATCACTACTATGTCTACAAAGATGACACTGAATGTTGGAGCTAGCAGCATCACAGCAAACTACTTTTCAGATGCTCTGATATTGGCTGTTGCCGCATTTCGAGATTCCTGATTGGTTACACAATACTTCTAATTTACATCCAGTATAGGATCTGCATTCCCAAAGTGAATAGTAGGCATGCTGTTACTGAGCGGAAGTCTTTGGCTTTGCATATGTAAAACAGATGGTATAACTTTACAACTGATTGGTTCTAACCATTTTTACTATTTACAGATTGGACGACCAATTACTGACACAATATTTAAAATGAACATCAGTCCAACATCTTATTACGATCTGAGGAAGATTTTAACGAAAGCACTTATTGTGTGTTAAGAAAGGGACTTTTTATTTTTCTATTTTGTTCACATTAAATTGGTTTCAGATTATTCTTTCGTTTTTGGATTTTCTTTGAGACGTATTTGCATCTCTGCAGGATGCTAGCCTTGGTGAACTCACTGTCGTTTTGTTGCTATTTTTAGGCAGTTCACCGCAGCAGTGGGAGAATTTTATTTATGTCCCAAGATGGGTTGCCAACTGGATCACTGACAGAAACCACACTGTGAAAGTAGCAGACTCTAAATCCAACTTCAGACTAGTGACAAATGGAATACCACAGGGTTCAGTCCTAGGTCCTCTCCTGTTTGGTATCTACTTCTCTGAAGTACAGGCTAACACAGATGGTCTTTGGCTAACAAAGTTCGCAGATGACTTCAAACTAGGAGCCATAATCAATACTCCTAATGATGTGGACATCCTACAAAAGGGCCTCACTGAGACAGATGCCTGGTGTCAAAGCCATGGCCTCAAGCTCAATGCCAAAAAGTGCATTGTCATCCCTTTTGGTAAAAACTTTGTACCCATGAACTACCACATAGGCAGTAGTCTACTTAACACTGAAAGTGTGATAAGAGACCTTGGGACACAGGTGGACAGTAGTCTCTCCTTTGATAATCACATCCCCACAGTTGTCAGGAAGTCCTTCTATGTAGCACACCTCATCACAAAAGGTTTCTCATCCAGGAAAAAAGAGGTCATTGTTCCCCTCTACTCATCACTCATTAGACCCATTATAGAGTACAACGCTCCTTTTGGTATGTACCTCACAAGACATCTACAACAACTGGAAAGGTCAAAGAAATACCTCAGAAAGAGGATTACCAGCCTCAAACAGATGCCCTATGCAGACTGTCTCAAAAAACTCCAGCTTTACTCTGTCACATATCGCCTACTCAGAGACGATCTCTGCCTAACATACAAAACTATGTCAAACCCAGAGCTGTTGAGCATGCTCCACTTAAAGAAATCCCAATCCCTTTGAGCTACATGATCTAGGGACCTAAATCTCATCACCACAATAAAAAAAGCATGCTGGAGGGATAGATTCCTGTCCCAGAGACTTCCCATACTCTGTAACAAGCTACATATCTATATCAAACAAAGCTCCTCATTAGCACTCTTCAAGAAAAATCTTGATGATTGGATGGGAGATATGAAATCCACCCCGGGGATCACTTCTGTGGCTTTGCTTGACAGGGGCACAGGAAAATAATTTTCTTGGGTGGCAAAAGGCAGGGTACCATTTGGCTAGTCTTATATAGGCCCTAGGGCCAATAGCATAGTACCTAGCTATGAACCTATGAACTTATGAGTACAATATTTTCATGCAGCCTGCTTTTTCTGATAAAGACACATGTACAAAGGCATTTATTCTGCTTAATCTATCTGATTCAGAAGCCATTGAAAGGGAACATGCATTTGTGCATGCCCAGCTATGTATGCAGGGGAGGGTGAAGACTGCCATATTATGGTACCTGACAAAACACAGGAAGACCCTGAATGCCTTAGATGTAAATTTAGAGAAATGTGTAACCTCCAAATGAATATTACAATAGAAAGGTATATATTTCACACAAGATATCAAAAGTTTGGTGAAACTGTTGCAGGATATTTAACTGACTTGAGAATCAAGGCAAAAATGTACAGATTTGGTGAGCTAAGCGATAAGTCAATAAAAGACAGGCTTGTGTGCTGTATTAAAGATGACACAGTGAGAAAGATTTTGCTTTGAGACTGTGATTTAACTTTGAACAAGGCCATAGACATTTGTCAGATATATGAGCTCACATAAAAGCACACAGATATGCTTACAAATGATAAAAGCAAGCTTCAGTGCCCTCCAGTGCTAATGTTGATAGTATGAAGCACAAGGTTAAAAGATGCAGGCCTAAGGACATGGTCACATCAGCAAAACCTAGAGCAGCTACAGGGAAACTTAGGGCACACTCAGTAAAGCAGAGGAGTGATTCAGCAAAATTATAACAAGCCTTACAGTCAGCTGTCATAATTGTGGGGGTAGCCCTGAGCCCAAGGAAGAGAAGTACTTAGCTTTTGTCAGCAGTACCACACGTGTAAAAAGTGGAACAATTTCCAAAGGTTCTGTAAATTAAAAGGGGCACATTCTTTTATTAAAAGACAGCATTCAAAGAGGCAAGTTGATCAAATAGAAAACTGTGACCATACTTTTTATGTTGATGGTGTGTCTGTGCTTGGTGAAACAGTCAATGCAGTAGATTCATGGGCAAAGAATGAAGTATTTTGTACTGTTCTGATTAATGGGAGACCTGTAGAGCTCAAGGGTGATAGTGGTTCAAAGGGTAATGTCATGCCAGCAGAAATGTTTGCCTAAATATAAGCTGGTGAGAAAGTTGATCTGACAAAGTGTGGAAAGCGTGTTGCTAATGGTGGTGAAGAAATTCCAACCAAAGCTCAGTAGTGCTTTCATGTCATTCTGCTGGGAACAGCTATGACTTGCAAATTTACATATTCAAGACACATGAGCAGTCACTGTTAGGCCTCAAAGACAGTTTGAAAATGGGACTGATTTCATTTAATAGTGAAGTCCACCATGTAAGCAAGTGTATCAATGAAACTTTTGCACAAACTATTTTATCTGACTATACTAATATTTTTGAAGACAAGTTAGGCAAACTGCCAGTTGTGTACTCCATGAAGTCAGACCACAAGGTAAGCACAGATATCAGAACAGCACAGAAAGTTCCACTAGCCTTGCAAGGCAGAGTCAAAGCTGAGCTTGAAAGGATGTTGCATCTAGGAGTAATTTGTTCAGTAGAAGAACCAACTGAATGGGTATCCTCCATGATGGTAGGTCATAAGATGAAATATTAGAATATATATTGATCTAAGAAATTTAATATAAGCATTAAAATGACTTCATCATCCAATGTGTACAGTTGAAGAAGTTGCTGCCCTTATGCCAAATGCCACATTTTTTTCTGACTCAGATGCAAAACGTTCATTTTGGCAAATTTTACTTGATCAGAACCACTTTCAGTACACAATTTGGAATGTACAGATTTTTGTGAATGGCTTTTGGAGATTATTCTGCCAGTGAAGTCTTTCAACATGCAATGGAACAATTTTTTTTTCTGGCTGTCCATGTGCTGTTATAGTAGATTTTATTCTTGTAGGAGGCAATGGTAAGTTGAACATGATGTAAACCTTAGGAAAGTTCTCGAACATGCTCGCGAAGTGGATCTTAAGCTGAATCCTCAGAAATGCAAATTCAGGCTGCAAGAAGTTACTTATGTGGGTCATTTGTTACCATTTCAGGCTTATGATGAGATTCTTTCAAGCAAACTGCAATTCTTGAAATGCCAGCTCCAGACAATGTCACATCCTTACAATGTTTCCTTGGTATGGTCAACTATTTGGGCAAGTTCATTCCAGATTTGAGTGAGCTTTCAGCACCACTAAGAGAGGTGACACACAAAGATGTAACCTGGTCCTGGTTGGAAAAGCACAAAAGAGTATTTGATGTCTTGAAACAGAAAATTGCCAGTCCATCTGCCTTAATATATTATGATGTCCACATTCCAGTAACTCTTTCCTGTGAAAATTCAAAGTTTGGTCTTGGTGCAGTCCTTTTTCAAGAGGGGAGACCAGTAGCCTATGCATCCACAGCTCTAACCCAAACTAAGATGCAGTGTGCTCAAGTAGAGAAAGAGCTCTTGGCAAGTGTGTTTGCATGTTGGAAGTTCCACGATTATATTTATGGCTTACCTATTCAAATCAAGACTGACCACCAACTTTCGGTTGCTATTTTGAAAATACCAATGCACACAGCTCCTGAGAGATTGCAATGCATGATACTAAAATTGCAAAAGTACAATTTACACTTGGCTTACACAAAAGTAATCGTCTTTATCTCATTGACAATTTATCCAAATCACCCAGAAAAAAACAATGAAGAGCATGAACATGAGAAACCTTATTTTGATGTCTTAGAAGTGAGAAATGTTTCTTTCCCACATCTTGATAAGCTTAGAACTCACACAGCTAAAATTCCAATTCTCCAGAAACTGAATCACTTTATCAGTTGAGGATGGCTGTCAAAGCAATCTTGTTTACCACTGAATGTGCAGCAGCTTTTTTCCTTACAGAAATGAGATTTTGATGGAAGATGGTATCATCATGAAAGGTCCAAAAGTGATTGTTCCAAAATTGTTGCAACAAGAGTATATAAAAATCTTGCACTGTGGCCACCCAAGAACTGATTCTACTAAAAGAAGGGTGAGAGGACTAGTATTTTGACCTTCTATGTCAAAAGATATTGAGAAGGATCTCTCAGCTTATTCTGTTTGTAAGAGTACTATACCACATCAACAAAAAGAACCACTTCAGCTAAGCCAGATTTTTGAACTACCTTGGTCGACAGTATCTACAGATATTTTTGAATGGAATAGTCAGCATTACTTGGTGTTAGTAAAGTCTTATTCAAATTGGTTAGAGATTGATCTACTTCCTAATCTCATGTCCAGCACTGTCATTACAAAGCTGAAGAAAGATTTTTCTGTCCACGGTAGTCCTCACAAAGTTATTTGTGACAATGGTGTACAGTTTACAAGTTGCCAGTTGAAAAGATTTGCTGAAACATGGGACTTTGTTCATGTTACTAGTAGTCCTGAATACCCACAATCAAATCGCTTGGCTGAATGTGCAGTTCAAAGTGTGAAACAGCTGTTGGAGAAATCTAACTGATACAATACTGATGTTTTTCCTTTATTTGCTTAATCTCAGAAACATTCCTCATGACAATTTACTTGGTTTACTTGCTCAGAGATTGATGTTGAGACAAACCAGAACCACACTACCAATTACTAAGAGCTTTTTTGATTCCAAGTACTAAAAACAACAAAGCAGTAAAAGCTCAACTGCAAAGAAACGTTTGTCCCAAAAGTCCTACTATGACAAAACCAGCAAGCCTCTGAATCTATTAAAAGAAAAAGAGATACTGAAGATGCAGACAGCAAAAGGCTTTGACAGAAAAGGACTTGTGAAACATTCATGTGAGGAACTGAGATCGTACATCATTGGGTTGCAAGGGATGGAATTTAGGTGAAATTGGAGCCAGTGTTACATCATTTTGCCTGTAATAGATACTATAATTCTCATAGTGATTTGTCCAATGTTCCTGTTGTAGAGAACATTACATCATCTTTTCCTGTTCCTGAATGTATCCCTGAAAATCCTGAAGAACATTCCCCAGTGACTGTCCCTGCTGCAAAACCCAGTTCTGATTATTAAATTATGAGGTCAGGTCATATCTCAAGACCTAATCCCAAATAGATGGCAACCTGGACTTGATTGCTATTGTTTGTATATGTCTGTATAATTTGCATGCTTATTCAATTGTCATTTTCATTCGCATTACAGAATAATCAAAGAGGGAGGATGTAGATCAGAGTGTGTGTTGTACCTTTAAGAGCCATTCCTGTCTGTGGGCATGTACATATACGTACTGAGCATGTGCAAGGAAGAGTGCCATTTTGAGTGAGCAGCCAGAGTGGAAGCATGAATGTGTGTATCAGTCAGTCAGTTAGTTCTTTTAAGATTTATGTTGCAGTCATCCATCCTGATGCGTTTGTGTGTAATAAATGACTTAAATGAACACCCAAGTCTTATTGTCTTATTTGAATACACAAGACAAGCAACACCAGTCACCATAATGTAGTTCAAGTTGTTTTGAAAAACTGTATCCATAGTAAAGTATTCTAGTTTGATTCATACAAATGCATTAGTCCTGCAAAGACAGAATAATGGCTGCTTACCTGGAGCATCCGAGAGCAGGGTCAATCATTGTTCAACCCTAGGTAGTCTTATAACCAACTTTAAATGGAAGTAACTCAGATGTCAGATTTTCATAAAAATATCAGGCAGACTAAGGTATTTCAACTTCATTTCAATAAAAAGTAGCCACAATATAATATTCCTACTTACTTCACTCAAATACTTACGTCCTATAATGCCAGAATAATGATTCTTTACCTGCAGCAAATGATAGTAGGACTGTCACTTTTTATGTCTGACAGCCCCTGTTCAGCAGTTATATCCATTTTGTGGACTATTAAGTGCTTAAAATCCTTGAGTGTGATACATATAAAAATGACTACAGTAATGCATTTCATCTTTATCTTAGAAAATTGTAGACATGGTAACGTATTCCAAGTTGTGTCATACATCTAGTTCTTTAAAGCTATAATAATTGACTGCATGGAGCAAAATATAGCAGAGTCAGAAATGTTTAATTCACAGACAGCTTCCATGCTCATTGGTTTCTCACATTCACTTCAGATGCCTGATTGTTATTTAAAGCTAATAGCCACAGTAAAGTACTTCAACTTTTTTTAGATAAGCAGCCACAGGAAAGTATTGTAGATTGGTTTATGTAAATATATTATATCTATATTCCACAACAGTGAATGCTTACTTGGATCAAAACAATAGTATGTTAGTCAAATTTTGTATACAGACATTACCCTGC